>NC_053390.1:459371417-459671417 GCF_905171765.1 Bufo bufo
TGCTGGCCAGACTGTGCGAGCAGCAGTAGGCGATAGTGGAGTTTCAGCTGCAGTCGCTCGGCGGAACAGCACCACTTCACTACCAATGACTGGGCCTCCATGCGAGACCTGTGTTCATTGTTGCGCTGTTTCGAGTACTCCACCAACATGGCCAGTGCCGATAACGCCGTTCTCAGCGTTACTATCCCACTTCTATGCCTCCTTGAAAAAACGCTCCTGGCGATGATGGAAGAGGATGTGGCACAGAAGGAGGAGGAGGAAGAGGGATCATTTTGTAGGGTTTTCGGCCAGTCATTGCCAAGTGGCTCCGAGGGTGGGTTCCTTCACCCACAAACCCAAGGTACACAATTGTCCAGCCAGGGCACAGATGTGGAGGATGAGGAGAAGGAACCATGTTCACAGCAGGGTGGCACCCAGACCAGATCATGGCCATCACTGGTGCGTGGATGGGGGGATACAGAGGACACAGACGATACACCTCCCACAGAGGACAGCTTTTCGTTGCCTCTGGGCAGCCTAGCACACATGAGCGATTACATGCTGCAGTGTCTCCGCAACGACCGCCGAGTTGCCCACATTATAACTTGTGCTGATTACTGGATGGCCACGCTGCTGGATTCCCGTTACAAGAACAACGTACCGTCCTTAATTCCGTCACTGGAGCGTGATCGTAAGATGCGCGAGTACAAGCGCACGCTGGTAGACGCGCTGCTGGTGGCATTTCCACCTGACAGCGGGGGCACAGTGGAAGCACAAGGCAAAGGACGAGGAAGAGGTCGCCAACGCAGCTGGGGCACCGCCAGCACCTCAGAAGGCAGGGTTAGCATGGCCGAAATGTGGAAAAGCTTTGTCAGCACGCCACAACAACCAGCACCATCAGCTGATATGGAACGTCTTAGCAGGAGGCAACATTTCACCAACATGATGGAGCAGTATGTGTGCACACGCCTAAACGTACTGAATGACGGGTCTGCCCCCTTCAACTTCTGGGTCTCCAAATTGGGCCTATGGCCTGAGCTTGCCCTTTACGCCTTGGAGGTGCTGGCCTGCCCTGCAGCCAGTGTATTATCTGAACGTGTGTTTAGCACGGCAGGGGGCGTCATCACAGACAAGCGCAGCCGCCTATCCACAGCCAATGTGGACAAGCTCACGTTCATTAAAATGAACCAGGCATGGATCCCTCAGGACTTGTCCGTACCTTGTGCAGAATAGACATGTATACCGGCACTAAGAAGCCATTGTCATACTGCAGCGCAATTGCTCATGTTTGTATTTTGGATATTTCACACTCATTTGGGGTGTACCTTAATTTTACAAAATTAAATTAAAACCAAAAACCTGTGTTGGCTATCTCGTCCTCCTCCACCGCCGCTACGTCCACCGTCTCCTCAAACTCCTACTCCATATGGAACTCCACTTCATAAATCCATTTTTTTTTTTTGTATGTGTTTTATTTTATATCATTTCACTACTTTGTCATTTACATTTTTGGGCGAAATTCACCAATTTTGGGTGTATAGTACCACTGCTATATCTAGTGGACCGGTAAAAAAAAAAAAAAAAAAAAAAAAAAAAAAAAATGTCAGTTACATTTTATGGTGAAATTAACAAATTTTTGGGTGTATAGTACCACTGCTATACCTAGTAGACAGGTTAAACAAAAAAAAAAATTGTCATTTACTTTTTCGGGTGAAATTAACCAATTTTGGTGTGTATAGTACCACTGCTATACCTAGTGGAACGGTAAAGAAAAATAAAAAAAAATTGTCAGTTACATTTTCTGGCAAAATAAACAAATTGTGGGAATAAAATGTCATAAATTATTCAGTAATTAATGCGCATTAAAGCCCCCATAGCTTAAACACCCTTAATGACCAGGCCACTTTTTACACTTCTGACCTACAGTACTTTCACCGTTTATTGCTCGGTCATGCAACTTACCACCCAAATGAATTTTACCTCCTTTTCTTCTCACTAATAGAGCTTTCATTTGGTGGTATTACATTGCTGCTGACATTTTTACTTTTTTTGTTATTAATCAAAATTTAACGATTTTTTTGCAAAAAAATGACATTTTTCACTTTCAGTTGTAAAATTTTGCAAAAAAAACGACATCCATATATAAATTTTTCTCTAAATTTATTGTTCTACATGTCTGATAAAAAGAAATGTTTGGGTAAAAAAAAAATGGTTTGGGTAAAAGTTATAGCGTTTACAAACTATGGTACAAAAATGTGAATTTCTGCTTTTTGAAGCAGCTCTGACTTTCTGAGCACCTGTCAGGTTTCCTGAGGTTCTACAATGGCCAGACAGTACAAACACCCCACAAATGACCCCATTTCGGAAAGTAGACACCCTAAGGTATTCGCTGATGGGCATAGTGAGTTCATAGAACTTTTTATTTTTTGTCACAAGTTAGTGGAAAATGATGATTTTTTTTTCTTACTAAGTCTCATATTCCACTAACTTGTGACAAAAAATAAAAACTTCTATGAACTCACTATGCCCATCAGCGAATACCTTGGGGTGTCTTCTTTCCAAAATGGGGTCACTTGTGGGGTAGTTATACTGCCCTGGCATTCTAGGGGCCCAAATGTGTGGTAAGTAGTTTGAAATCAAAATCTGTAAAAAATGGCCGGTGAAATCCAAAAGGTGCTCTTTGGAATGTGGGCCCCTTTGCTCACCTAGGCTGCAAAAAAGTGTCACACATCTGGTATCTCCGTACTCAGTAGAAGTTGGGCAATGTGTTTTGGGGTGTCATTTTACATATACCCATGCTGGGTGAGATAAATATCTTGGTCAAATGCCAACTTTGTATAAAAAAAATGGGAAAAGTTGTCTTTTGCCAAGATATTTCTCTCACCCAGCATGGGTATATGTAAAATGACACCCCAAAACACATTGCCCAAATTCTCCTGAGTACGGAGATACCAGATGTGTGACACTTTTTTGCAGCCTAGGTGGGCAAAGGGGCCCACATTCCAAAGAGCACCTTTCGGATTTTACCGGCCATTTTTTACACATTTTGATTTCAAACTACTTACCACACATTTGGGCCCCTAGAATGCCAGGGCAGTATAACTACCCCACAAGTGACCCCATTTTGGAAAGAAGACACCCCAAGGTATTCCGTGAGGGGCATGGCGAGTTCCTAGAATTTTTTATTTTTTGTCACAAGTTAGAGGAAAATTATGATTTTTCTTTTTTTTTTCTTACAAAGTCTCATATTCCACTAACTTGTGACAAAAAATAAAAACTTCCATGAACTCACTATGCCCATCAGCGAATACCTTGGGGTGTCTTCTTTCCAAAATGGGGTCACTTGTGGGGTAGTTATACTGCCCTGGCATTCTAGGGGCCCAAATGTGTGGTAAGTAGTTTGAAATCAAAATCTGTACAAAATGGCCGGTGAAATCCGAAGAGTGCTCTTTGGAATGTGGGCCCCTTTGCCCACCTAGGCTGCAAAAAAGTGTCACACATGTGGTATCTCCGTACTCAGAAGTTGGGCAATGTGTTTTGGGGTGTCATTTTACATATACCCATGCTGGGTGAGAGAAATATCTCGGCAAAAGACAACTTTTCCCATTTTTTTATACAAAGTTGGCATTTGACCAAGATATTTATCTCACCCAGCATGGGTATATGTAAAATGACACCCCAAAACACATTCCCCAACTTCTCCTGAGTACAGCGATACCACATGTGTGACACTTTTTTGCAGCCTAGATGCGCAAAGGTGCCCAAATTCCTTTTAGGGGGGCATTTTTAGACATTTGGATCCCAGACTTCTTCTCACGCTTTAGGGCCCCTAAAAAGCCAGTGCAGTATAAATACCCCACATGTGACCCAGGCATGGCGAGTTCATAGAAAAAAAAAAATTTGGGCACAAGTTAGCGGAAATAGATTTTTTGGGGTTTTTTCTCACAAAGTCTCCCTTTCCGCTAACTTGAGACAAAAATTTCAATCTTTCATGGACTCAATATGCCCCTCAGTGAATACCTTGGGGTGTCTTCTTTCCAAAATGGTGTTATTTGTGGGGTGTTTGTACTGCCCTGGCATTTGAGAGTCTCCGCAATCATTATATGTATGGCCAGCATTAGGAGTTTCTGCTATTCTCCTTATATTGAGCATACGGGTAATGAGATTATTTTTTTCCGTTCAGCCTCTGGGCTGAAAGAAAAAAATGAACGGCACAGATTTCTTCATTCGCATCGATCAATGTGGATGAAAAAATCTCTGGCAAAAAAAAAAAAAGGAGGGGAAAGGCGTCTGCCAGGACATAGGAGCTCCGCCCAACATCCATACCCACTTAGCCCGTATGCCCTGGCAAACCAGATTTATCCATTCACATCAATCGATGTGAATGAATAAATCATTGCCGGGATTATTATTTTTTTTTTATATATACAAAGTGTTTGCCAAAGCATATGAACACCCCGCGCCTCCTCAGATCATATGCCTCGGCAAACGTATCTTTTACTGCAGAGGAGAAATCTCGTCTTGCAGCGCCGCATACACCGACTTGTGTGTAATCTGACAGCAGCGCAATGCTTCTGTCAGAATGCACATTAGTGCTGCAGCTAGTCGATCGGTTGGTCCACCTGGAAGGTAAAAAAACAAAACAAAAAAGAAAAAACCAGGCCGCAACGCAATAAATTTTATTAACTTTATAATAACTTTTGAACAGAACATATAAACTTTTTTTTTACTTTTTGAACTGAAGTAAACTTTTTTGCTTACTGGTGTTTTTTTTTATTTTTTTTTACCTTTTATAGGACAAACCTCTCCTTCCCCATGGGACAATGTGCAAAGCGCAAATCGCCCAAAGATGTGGCGAAGTACATTATGCACTTTATCCCAGGTGAAAGGAGAGGTTTGCAGCAGCTGTGAGTAAAAGGGCCCTAATAGCCCTGTGTGCGTGTCCTGTGAGATGCAAATCCTATGCTAAGTGTACCTGTGTGTGGTACTTCCGGAAACACTCTCCAAAGCATAGGGCAGGGTGGTCAGGACAGAAATAGCGGGTGTCACGCCTTATTCCACTCCTGCTACAGACACGACATCTTTTTCGGGGTGACGGTTGGGTTGAGGTACCAGGAACGACACTGGGGAAATGCCGCTCGTGTAGACGGCTAACTACACTGGTGGATGGGGCCACGGAACCTTCTGGATACAGGAGGTTCTCGATGATCTCTTCCTGAAATTTGAGGAAGGATCCCATTCTCCCAGCCTTACTGTAGAGAACAAAACTATTATATGCAGCCAATTGAATTAAATATACAGACACCTTCTTATACCAGCGTCTGGAAACTAAATACGGAGACAACATCTGGTCATTGAAGTCCACCCCTCCCATGAGCAAATTATAGTCGTGGACACAGAGGGGCTTTTCAATGACACGGGTTGCTCGCTCAATTTGTATTGTCGGGTCTGCGTGAATGGAGGAGAGCATGTAAACGTCACGCTTGTCTCTCCATTTCACCGCGAGCAGTTCTTCGTTACACAAGGCAGCCCTCTCCCCCCTTGCAAGACGGGTGGTAACGAGCCGTTGGGGGAAGCCCACGCGACTAGTTTGCGCGGTGCCACAGCAGCCAATCTGTTCTAGGAACAAATGCCTGAAGAGGGCCACACTTGTGTAGAAATTGTCCACATAAAGATGGTACCCCTTGCCAAATAAGGGTGACACCAAGTCCCAGACTGTCTTCCCACTGCTCCCCAGGTAGTCAGGGCAACCGACCGGCTCCAGGGTCTGATCTTTTCCCTCATAGATCCGAAATTTGTGGGTATAGCCTGTGGCCCTTTCACAGAGCTTATACAATTTGACCCCATACCGGGTGCGCTTGCTTGGGATGTATTGTTTGAAGCCAAGGCGCCCGGTAAAATGTATTAGGGACTCGTCTACGCAGATGTTTTGCTCTGGGGTATACAAATCTGCAAATTTCTGGTTGAAGTGGTCTATGAGGGGCCGAATTTTGTGGAGCCGGTCAAAAGCTGGGTGGCCTCTAGGACGGGAGGTGGTGTTGTCGCTAAAGTGCAGGAAACGCAGGATGGCCTCAAATCGTGCCCTGGACATAGCAGCAGAGAACATGGGCATGTGATAAATCGGGTTCGTGGACCAATATGACCGCAATTCATGCTTTTTGGTTAGACCCATGTTGAGGAGAAGGCCCAGAAAAATTTTAATTTCGGAAACTTGGACTGGTTTCCACCGGAAAGGCTGGGCATAAAAGCTTCCCGGGTTGGCGGATATAAATTGAGTGGCATACCGATTTGTTTCTGCCACGACTAAGTCCAAGAGCTCCGCAGTCAAGAACAGCTCAAAAAATCCCAGGGCCGAACCGATCTGAGCTGTCTCAACCCGAACTCCAGACTGGGCGGTGAAAGGGGGAACTAATGGTGCGGCTGAAGTTGGTGACTGCCAATCAGGATTTGCCAGCACCTCAGGGACTCTAGGGGCTCTACGGGCCTGTCTGTGCGGTGGCTGCGATGGGGTAACTACTGCACATGCCACCGTACCAGCTTCAACTGCCCTTCTGGTGCTGGCCACTTCACCATGTTGTACGGCAGTGCTGGTACTAGGTCCAGGGAGGGCTGCGCTGCTGGTGTATGCCTCACCACGTGATCCGACAGCGCCAGCCCCACTCTGCTGCTCTTGAAGCGGATCCTGCGCAACCTGTGGTCTAGCGACACGGGGCCGGGTACGCCTGGTTCTATCAGGGACCTCCACCTCCTCGTCCAAACTTTGGGTCAGACTGCCACTGTTTTCTACAGGTTCATATTCTGACCCGCTAGATTCGTCAGATGAGGGTTCCCATTCCTCATCCGACTGGGTCAGAATCCTGTAAGCCTCTTCAGAAGAATACCCCCTGTTTGACATTTGGACTACTAAATTTAGGGGTATTCCCTGAGACTACACAAGAAAAAAAGCAAGCCTGTCTTACAAAGGGCATGCTACCGAAGTACCGGAGGCCGCTGCGGTTGATAAAAAATATCAAAACTGATTTTTTTTATCGCCGCAGCGCTTGAAAAGTGATTGTGCAGTGATCAAAAAAATATATATTTTTTGTCACTGCGGCGGGGCGGGTGTGGGTGAACGCACGTGTGGGCGACCGATCAGGCCTGATCGGGCAAACACTGCGTTTTGGGTGGAGGGCGAGCTAAGGTGACACTAATATAATTATAGATCTGACTGTGATCAATTTTGATCACTTACAGATACTATAAAAGTACAAATGCTGATTAGCGATACGCTAATCAGCGAATCAATGACTGCGGTGCGGTGGGCTGGGCGCTAACCGACGCTAAACTACCTAACCAAGGGGCCTAAACTATCCTAAAACCTAACAGTCAATACCAGTGAAAAAAAAAAGCGACAGTTTACACTGATCACTTTTTTCCTTTCACTAGGTGATTGACAGGGGCGATCAAGGGGTTAATTCGGGTGATGGGGGTGATCTGGGGCTAAGGTGAAGTGTTTGGTGCTACTCACTGTGATGTCTGCTCCTCTGCTGGAACCAACCGACGAAAAGGACCAGCAGAGGAGCAGACAAGCCATTTAACACATCATATTTACTAATATGATGTGTTATCTGGCTTTTCATTTGTTTTTTTGAAAATCGCCAGCCTGCCAGCCATGATCATTGGCTGGCAGGCTGATGATGAACTTGTCCTCTAACTTTTGCCGGCCCGCGATGCGCATGCGCGGGCCGGCTTTGAGCGAAATCTCGCGTCTCGCGAGATGACGCATATATGCGTGACTGTGCGCAGGGCTGCCGCCTCCGGAACGCGATCCTGCGTTAGGCGGTCCGGAGGCGGTTAAACTTTGAAAAGTTGTCACACTTTTATGTTTTAATAATTTCTCCCATATTTCAACTCTAATTTTAAATTTGAAAAAATGAATCCTCCCTTGGATGTGGTCTCTCTTTCTCACGCTCCCTCTCCGGCCTGGAACCCTGATTCCCCGCCACCCGTGACCACCATGGTAGGCGCATAAAAGAACATCGAAAGTTGATAGAGCAGATATCAAATTGGATCGTGAACATCACGGGGACGTGCGACATGGTGGGGCAGTAAGTGTGCACACGCCTACACGAACTGACTGACAGGGGGTCAGCCCCTGCAACTTCTGGGTCTCCAAATTGGTCAAATGGCCTGAGCTTGCCCTTTACCCCTTGGAGGTGCTGGCCTGCCCTGCAGCCAGTGTATTGTCTGAACGTGTGTTTAGCATGACTGGAGGGGGTTATCACAGGTTATATTTCCCAATGTTTTGGGGTGTACCCTTATTTTAAAAATAAAATTTAAAACCAAAAACCAGTGTAGGCTACCTCCTCCTCCACCGCCGCTTCCACCTACACCGCCACATCCACCGCCTCCTCAACCTCCTACTCCATATGGACCTGGTCCTCCTAGATCAAGATTATTATTATTATTATTTTTTACGTATTTTATGTTATTTAAAGTCATTTCCCTATCCACATTTGTTTGCAGAGCACTTGCCATGCTCTTAACCACATTTTGATGACATTTGCAGCCCTCTAGCCCTTTCCATGACATTTTTACAGCCATTTTAGTGCTCAAAAGTTCGGGTCCCCATTGACTTCAATGGGGTTTGGGGTCAAGTTCGGGTCCCGAACTCAAACTTTTTTCCGAAGTTCGGCCGAACCCGAACATCCAGGTGTCCGCTCAACTCTAATGGCATACAGATGTCATCCGTTTTTTTGCAGATCCGCAATTTGCGGAACGCAAAACACATACGGTCGTGTGCATGTAGCCTAATCCATTTGTTTCCGCTAACAAAGCAAGGGTTAACAGCCAAACAAAACTCAATATTTATTGCCCTGAGGCCTCTTTCACACGACCGTATGGCTTTTTTTTTGTGTTTTGCGGTCCGTTTTTCACGGATCCGTTGTTCCGTTTTTTTGTTTCCATTGTGTTTCCGTTTCTGTTCCATTTTCCGTATGGCATATACAGGATACAGTAATTACATATAAAAAATTGGGCTGGGCATAAAATTTTCAATAGATGGTTCCGCAAAAACGGAACGGATACGGAAGACATACAAATGCATTTACGTATGTGTTCCATTTTTTCCCGGACACATTGAATTGAAATGGAGCCACGGAACGTGATTTGCGGGCATTAATAGGACATGTTCTATCTTTCAACGGAACAGAAAAACGGAAACGGAATGCATACGGAGTTTTTTGCGGAACCATTGAAATGAATGGTTCCGTATACGGAACGCAAAAAAAGGGCCGTAAACGGAAAAAAAAACGGTCGTGTGAAAGAGGCCTGATTCTGTAGTTTACAGAAACACCCCATATATGGTCGTAAACTGCTGTACGGGCACACCGGCAGGGCGCAGAAGGAAAGGAGAGCCATGTGGCTTTTGGAAGGCAGATTTAACTGGCATAATTGTAAGTTGCCGTGTCCCATTTGAAGATGCACCCCTAGAGTAGAAACTCCAAAAAAGTGACCCCATTTTGGAAACTACGGGATAAGGTGGCAGTTTTGTTGGTACTATTTTAGGGTACATATGATTTTTAGTTGCTCTATATTACACTTTTTGTGAGGTAAGGTAACAAATAGCTGTTTTGGCACAGTTTTTTTTTTATTGTTTTTTACAGTGTTCATCTGACAGATTAGATCATGGGCTATTTTTATAGAGCATGTTGTTACGGTCCCGACAATACCAAATATGACTACTTTTTTGGGTTGTTTGTTTCAGTTTTACATAATAAAGCATTTTTGAAAAAAATGATTTTTTAGTGTCTCCATATTCTGAAAGCCATATATTTTTTTTGGGGCGACTGTCTTATGTAGGGGCTCATTTATTTCGGTATGAGATGATTGGTACTATTTTAGGGTGCATATAACTTTATCGCTTGGTATTACACTTTTTGTGATGTAAGGTGACAAAAAATGGCTTTTTTGACACAGTTTTTATTTTTTTACGGTGTTCACCTGAGGGGTTAGGTCATGTGATATTTTCATACAGCAGGTTGTTACGGATGTCAAAATACCTAATATGTATATTTTTTTTATTTATTTAAGTTTTACACAATAAAAGCATTTTTGAAACAAAATAAATCATAGTTTTTTTTATTTTTTGCCCGTTTGTTTATGTAGGGGCTCATTTTTTGCGGGATGAGATGACGGTTTCATTGGTACTATTTTGGGGGGCATATGCCTTTTTGATCACTTGAAGTTGCACTTTTTGTGATGTAAGGTGTCAAAAAATGATTGCTTTAGTACAGTTTTTATTTAATTTTTTTCTACGGCGTTCAGGTGAGGGGGTAGATCATGTGTTACGGACACAGCAATTCCCAATATGTCTGGTTTTCTCATTTTTTTTGTACAATTGTATGTGTTTTATTTTGGGAAATGTAATATTTTATTTTTTTTACTTGAAACTTTATTTATTTTTTATTATGAAAAACACTTTTTTGTACTTTCTATTTTTGTCCCTCTCTGGGACTTCAACTTCTGGGGTCTGATCCCCTCTGCAATGCATTACAATACAACCTGTATTGTAAAGCATTGGCTGTCAGATTTTATGCTAACAGCCTGCCTGTAAGACCCAGCCTAAGGCCGAGTTCACACGAACGTGTGTGACCCGTGCCTGTGCTGCGGCCCGCAATGCACGATCGCCGGCCGTAGGTCAGCCGCATCGGATCGCGGACCCATTCACTTTAATAAGTCCGCGATCCGCCCGTTTCGCTAAAAGATAGAACATGTCCTATCTTTTTGCGGAACGGAAGTACGGGACGTAACCCCACGGAAGCACTCCGTAGTGCGGCCGTTCTGCGATTACGGACCCATTGAAGTGAATGGGTCCGCATCCGTGATGCGGAATGCACACGGAACTGTGGCCGCAATACGGCCACGGATCACACACGTTCATGTGAACTAGGCCTAAGGGCTGGATTTCACTGGCTTCCGTAGAACACAATCTCCGATGCCTATGGAAGGCATCGGGCTTGCCTTCTCTGCCATCGGGGACCCAAAAGGGAAGCGGAGGGCACCCGTACCCTCCGCAAACCCTCAGCTTTGACCGCGGCATTCAAGGGGTTAATACCGCCGGCGTCTGTGTTTTTACCAATGCCGGTGTATGCAGCAGGGGACCGGCTGTCAGTGACTGCCGGATCCGTGCTGCTGATCAGGCGGGCGCAGCTCTTGCACCCGCCCGATCAGCCCCCCGTACATGTACGGCGCTGGTCCTTAAGTGACGTCCACCAGCGCCGTACATGTAGGGCGGGGGGGTCCTTAAGGGGTTAATGTCAGTGTTAAACTAATATTGACCAGAGAGGCACAGCCTGCTGAGGAACACTCAAGGCAGGCTTGGGGTATACACCCAGTCCCTGCCAGCCTATACACACATCAGCACTCCACGATCTCACTTGCTGGGTGCCAATGGGAGAGAAAGGGAGTACAATCCCTCTGTCACCGCTTACATGTGGCGGGCACCATTGCCCGCAGCATTTAAGGGCTTAAGCAGCTCAGATTGGCACTCCTGCCCATCTGGGCTGTTAGAGCAGGAGCAGTGGTGTAACTAGGAATGAATAGGCCCCAGAGCAAATTTTTGAACAAGCCTTCCCCCTTCCAGTAAATTCTTTGCAACCTTCACTTCGGCAACTAATGGCTCTCTCAGCTGAGGCCCGGCAGCCAATCCATCAGCGAGCCCTGACAATAAAACCTTTTAATCCTCCTCCATGGTGGGCCCCTTCTGAGTTTGGGCCCCAAAGAACCCGCTTCCCCTATAGCTAAGCTCCTGAGCAGGAGCATGGCTCACAGATCACTAGAATGGAGGTCCTGGACAGGGTTGCCAACCTAAAAAAAAAAAAAAATCTGGATCATTTATCCAAAAATCACAGACAGCCAACATTTTTATGAAAAAATTTGAAAATGATAGGAACTATAAAGATTATAAGTAATAAATGTCATTCCAGCATTTACTGAGAGCTTTAATATGCTGAGAATTATAATCAAAGTGAGCTGCTCAAGTACCCTCAGCCTCAAAAAAAATATTACAGACACGCCTACTTTTTTTCATAGACGCTAGAAAAAAATACCCATATTTTTACGCATTGTCTAGGAATTTCTGGAAGGTTGGCAACATTGGTCGTGGAGCTGCAGGTTGGGCATATCGATGATCTGCTGGAAATAGCCAAGCTAAGTCCCATAAAAATTAATGGAGCAGCAGTGTTCATGCCTATTCATTTTAAGGAGCCCATTGGAGGTCCCAGTGGTAGGACCCCCACCAATCTAATAGTTATTCTGGATCCTGCAGATAGGGGATAAAGCATAGACATCATTGTCAGCTGAACCCTCCAGGACTGGCAGCGAATTAGCACCATATCCTGCGGCGGCAGAGTCTAGATGCTGGTTTCATAAAAAAACTATATTTATGTTTCCACAGTTTGTGTCACGTTGCGTGGCACCATAGGCAAATACACGGAAGATAAGGTACGTATCAGGTTCCGACTCAGCACATGCAGTCAGACATCCATTGCCTACGGTGGAGGGGTGCCCCACGCCTCATTCCAAAAAAAAAAAAGAAAGTCTGTCACGACCTCAGACTCACATAAGTCCTGTCACGACCACGGGCATTCAAACTCGTCTGTCACGTCTTCAGACTTGTGATACAATCCTGTCACGACTACAGGCATTCCATAAGAAAGAAAGAAAAAAAAAAAAAAAAACTGTCACGACTACAGGTGTTCGTGTTTCAACGTCTGTCACGTCCACAGACTCAAATAAGTCCTGTCACGACCACGGGCATTCAAACTCGTCTGTCACGTCTTCAGACTTGCGATACAATCCTGTCACGACTACAGGCATTCCATAAGAAAGAAAGAAAAAAAAAAAAAAAAACTGTCACGACTACAGGTGTTCGTGTTTCAACGTCTGTCACGTCCACAGACTCAAATAAGTCCTGTCACGACCACGGGCATTCAAACTCGTCTGTCACGTCTTCAGACGTGCGATAGAATCCTGTCACGACTACAGGCATTCGATGAGAAAAAAAAAAAAAAACCCTGTCACGACTACAGGCATTCGATAAAGTTAAAAAACAAACAAAAAAAAAACCCTGTCATGACTACAGGCATTCGATAAAGTTAAATAAAAATAAACTGTCACGACTACAGGTGTTCGTGTTTCAACGTCTGTCACGTCCACAGACTCACAATAAAGTCCTGTCACGACCACAGGCAGTTTTGGCATACACATCTTGCACGTCCACGGGCCGGGTAAAAGTCCTGTCACGCCTACAGGCACACCACCGCTCATCCACACATCAGCACAAAGTCCTGTCACGACCACAGACACACGTACCGGGACGTCCTCTCAGTCATGGTCACACCACAGGTGCCGCATGGTCTAATCTGTCACGACACCTGACACAGGCCAGGGAGGCCACTGGGCGCTATCACGCAGGTGGCGGTGGCACGCTTGTCCGCCACGGCACCCGCAGGGCGGACAGGACCCCTTAGTGGCCAGGCACACGGGCACAAGGTCACAGTTCGCAGCTCTTGGAAAAAGGGGGGTACTAATGGCTCTCAATTAATGACCAGTAGGAAGATGTCGCAAGAATTCACACCTGGAGGCTCTTCCGCGTCGCGGGATAGCGGGGACACCAAGTCGGAGCGAAGCGTGGGACCCTCATTACGTTCCTGGACCATCCTGAAGTTGTCCGCCGAGCTGCGCCGAAGGGGCATCCCGTTTCCAGCATCTGCAAGGAAAGCCGAGTTGTATCGTCTTCTGATGTCAGATGTACCACCTGTGAGCCAGGATGAGGTATCCATGGGAACCATTCAGACGTCACTCACCCAACTACACGCCGTGATCAACAGTATGGCGTCATCCATGTCAGACCTACAGGCCAGAATGGAATCAGTGGAAGCCAGGTCTGCGGCGGCAGCATTAGCGACACCAACACCTGCGGAACGTCCATCCGGTACTTCGGGTGGGTCATCCCAGTTTCCCTCAATCGCCCCGTCCCATTTCATTCCGGCCAATATCAGGCAGGATATATTGGAGGGCAAAGACGTCAACCTGGCGTCCCTGCTTATTTCGACACATGAGGCCCCGGACAATAGAACCATTGCTTGTGGGGAGGTCTCGGTAATCCTGAAGTCTAAGGACGCTAGGCTTAACAGGAAATTGAACGTCATGGAATTTGTTCTAGCATTCAGCTTATACCGGGATGTGATTTGCACAGCCAACCCGCATAGGAGGGCCGAGCTAGATTTGTACATGTACAAGGTGGTGGAATTAGGTTACAAATATGGCGGCACAGCATTTTTCGACTATCACAGGTCATTCTCAGCCAAAGCAGCAGCTGCCCTGATACAGTGCCAGCACGTGCTGGATTGGTCTAACATAGACACGGAATTGTTCTGCCGCCATTTTGCAGGGCTTAAAGCCCCGACGTGCGCGGTCTGCAACTTGTACTCCCACACTACGGGTTGGTGTGCTAATACGGGACACATAGCAGATCCAGCGCTACCTTATTCAGCCCCAGGTCCTTCAAACACCAAGCCAGCATCCGGGGTGGATAAGTTAGGTCGTCCCATTAAATACCTTGGCAGAAGCCAGATTTGCAACAACTATAATTACGCCATTTGTCACTACAATCAGTGCAGGTTGCTACACCTGTGTGCGATCTGTTTTAGGGCCCATCCACGCGCAGCATGCCCTCAAAGGAATCAAGGCCCGGCGTGACTAAGCGTGGTCAACGTGGGTCTGCTGGCGTTATTCTTGGCTGAGCATCCACACCCGGCCTGGGTCCAGTTCGTCATCCACGGCTTGACACACGGTTTCCATACAGGGCTTCTCGCCCTCCCGCAAACCACATTCGAATGTGACAATTTGCAGTCTGCAGCCAGAGACCCAGAGGCGGTAACTCAGTTGATCCACACTGAGCTAGACCGGGGGTACTTGATAGGGCCGTTTAACCAACCTCCCTTCGCATGCTGGAGGATCAATCCAGTAGGCATCGTGACCGGCAAGTTTAATAATAAAAAACGCCTAATCTATGATTTGTCCCCACATTCTTTACACATACCAAGCTTGAACTCATTGATTCCATCCAAGGAATTCTCCATGAGATACGCATCAATAGACAAAGCAATACAGGTCATAATCAAATTAGGAAAAGGCACCTGGCTGTCAAAAGCAGACATCACCGATGCCTTCAAGTTACTACCCATCCATCCTGAGTTATGGCAGTGGCATGGCATGAAATGGCAGGGTGCTTATTATTTCTCCAGTAAACTGACCTTCGGGTCAAAGTCCAGCCCCTGGTTGTTCAACCAGCTGGCCAGCGCGCTGCATTGGGTATTGACCAACACCTTCAGGGCAAACCATGTCATCCACTACCTGGATGACTTTCTCCTGATAGAATCCCCAGATAAAGTACCTCAATATCTACAAATCCTGCGCACGGCTTTTTCAGACCTAAAAATTCCGTTGGCCCCACACAAGGTGGAGGGACCTAGCACAGAGATCACCTTTCTAGGCATCTGCTTGAACACAGTGGACATGAAGGCCAGTCTTCCTCAGGATAAGCTGGCCAGAATCAAGACTGTGGTTCACAGACTAGCGCAAGTGAGGGTAACTACCAGGGCAGATCTTCAGTCACTCCTTGGCATGTTGAATTTTGCCATGCGCATCATGCCGCAGGGCAGGTCCTTCATTTCAAGGCTCCTGGCACTCCTCCCGCAAGCACCCTGTCAGGACAGCCCAGTCCAGCTGGACCAGGACGCCATCGCTGACTTACTGATGTGGGACAACTTCCTCTCCCAATGGAATGGGGTTTCCCTGTTCATCCCGGTGGCATCCAGTAATTCCCCAGTGGTCCACACAGACGCCTCGCCCACTGCCGGCTTTGCAGCCATACATGGCACTCACTGGTTCGCTCAATCATGGCCGGTAGATGTCACCAGCATAACAGGGGTTTCAAGGAGTTCCTCACTCTTCGAAATTTATCCCATAGTAGCAGCAGCAGCAGTCACGTGGGGGGCACAGTGGAGTAACCAGACAGTCCTGTTTCTGACCGACAATGAGGCTCTCGCTGATATTCTAATGAAGGGCAGGTCAGCCTCCAGGCACATCATGGCGTTCGTGCGAAAGCTTGTGTGGCTGGCTCTGCAAAACAATTTCAATTGCACACACATTAGTGGCCAACAAAACATTGCAGCCGATGCTCTATCTCAGTTTAACTTTCCCCTCTTCTTTCAGGTCTTTCCAGAGGCAGATCTCTCCCAAACACCAACCCGGCCTCATGGCCAGCTATTGTTGGAGTAGCACCATTTCTCGAGATGGCTAAGAACCTCATGTCCGATTCTCTGTCTAACAATACACGAAAGGCGTACAGGACGGCCTGGCGGTTGTTCAACAGGTTTAAATTCTCATACCCTCCGGCCGGGGAAGGTCCTATCACTTACCTGCTTGCGTTTACAGCTTTTTGCCACTCACAGCTGAATCTATCCTATAGCACCATTAAGCTGTACCTCGCGGGCATACAGCATTATTGGTATGTACAGTTCCCGGATCAACCATCACTGTTCACGGCCCATCCGATCAAATCCTTGTTGAGGGGCATCCAGAAACAGTCCATCAAAAGAAGACCCACCAGGCAACCTTTTATCGGCAACATGGTTAGGACAGTTTTTGACGCACTGGCCAATGACCCCTTCGGCCAATATATCAGCTCACTCGTCAGGGCGGCATTGTATCTGGCTTTCTACGGGTTCCTCAGGCCAGGTGAGTTCACTTGTGCAAAATCATCTAACAAATTCTTGCGGAGGAACCAACTGCTTTGGGACGGTACGTACGCACCTCATCCTCAGCTTGGACTCCAGCAAGACGGGCCGAACTGGGCAATCCGTGCAGGTCAGGTACTTCGTTACCAACAATAATTGGTGCCCAGTGACGATCCTACGCGAGTGGTTGCAGTATACCGGGAACATGTCCACGGAATCCCCCCTGTTCCAATTGGATGAGTTTCCCTTGAACATTCAGACTTTCCTCAGATACGTTCGCCTACTAGTCTCCTCGTCAGGGGTTAACCCGTTAGCTATCACAGGGCATTCGTTTCGCATAGGTGCCGCCTCCGCAGCCTCCAAAAATAATGTACCTGCACATGTCATTCAGAAATTGGGCAGGTGGAAATCCACATGCTCCGCTCGTTATGTTCCTGATCCTCAACAGGAAATGTCACTTGCATTTAATCATTTGTTGTTGTAATTTCACTTAGAATACACAGATTTAAACCTTCCCTGCATCCGTCTGGTTTTTGGCCCTTTCAGGCTACCCTCAATACAGCAGTTCCGGCATAACACTACTGCTTCAGGTAGGTACAGGTACGTAGTTCTCATTCAGCCGATCCTGGCACAAGTGTTAAGCAATGATGTCATTGCTGGGTTTGTGCTAGGGGAGGTGGAGCCACACAGGGTTAAAAGGCAGCAGATGGTACCTGCTGCTGCACGATCGCCGGCACGTCTGCCCACTCAACCCCCCCTTTTCCTCACATAATCCACACTGGGGTAGCCCCCTTCAGGCTACCCTCAATACAGCAGTTCCGGCATAACACTACTGCTTCAGGTAGGTACAGGTACGTAGTTCTCATTCAGCCGATCCTGGCACAAGCACATTTAGACTAAGTTTGCCCCCAAAAATTTGCCACTAAACCATACCTTTTTTTAGCAGAAAAAAAACGAGTGAGCATGGCACATAGAATTTGTTTTTCACAAAAATACACAAGAAATGCCGCAATCACTGCCTGGAAACTGTAGTAAACTATGCTCTATTGTGGCTAAAATGGCAGCTGTGTATTTTATGCAAGGAAAAAAAACTGGCATTACAAAAATTGCAGGTAAAAAAAAAAAGTTGCATGGTAATAATACAGCACTGGGTTTCATGATGTGTAAACAGAGACAATAGTGGTGGCCGACACCACCCTGCCAGCCTATGCCATTACTTCATTGTATCTTCACCCACTTTCCTCCAGGGCTTCACTGAAGCAGCAGAGAACCTTCTAGAAGAGCCGTCCCACCACTGACACAAGGAACAGTGCCCTCCATCTGTCAGTGCGCGGCGCTTCCACGTGCCCCCTCCCTCCGGGTTTGTATAACTGGGTGGCGGGCTGCCAGCTGGGGGTGGCCAGGCAGGAGGAGGGGAAGAGAAAAGCTGATATTAGGCAGCAAGCAGAGGGCGAAGCCAGCATAGCCGGCACCTTCACTTCCTGACAGCCTCTGTACACACTGGTGAGTGCTCAGTCTGCCTTTCCGGGAGTGGCAGCCATAGCGTCTATTATACCTGCAGAATGACTGAGGGCATAGCAAGTCCTCCCTCTAGAAGTGAGGGTGGCATCCCTTCACATGGTGCCTAGAGCCTTCATGTAAGAGACTATATGGTGGGCTGCACATCTCTATTTGCCTCTCGTCTTGGCACAGCATATCTTTCTGATATGCCCTTACTGGATAGACTGACCTGCCGGTTCTGATGCCCAGTAGGCTCATCCTGGCTTCATTTCTGTTACTCTTTTAACATATTGTTATCGGTTCCTAGTTTAACCCTTGAAATGCTTCAGCAGAGTTTCACCATCTGCCCCTTCCCCTTCCTGATTTTCTGGCAGGTTAGATGCCAGACTAACTTGAGCCATGCCCCCTTGTGCCAGGGTCTTCAGGGCTCATTCATGTCACAAAAACATGCATGCCCTGTCAGACTAGAGAAGAATAGGAGTAGTAGTGAGAGCGGGTGTAGTGACAACACGTCGTCATGGAAGGATCTGTCCGATTCATGCACACCGCAGTGGGAAGTATACCACAGATGCAATGCATGGAGAGCCTCCAAGAGAAGAAATCCAGGTGATGGGCACAAGCTGAAGCAGAACGGAAAACCTAGAACATCAGGTGCCCTGCTGGTTTCATATAGCGGCCGTCTTCTTTACGGTGAAATTTCCCTTTACCCATTGGTGTCCTGTAGTTTCCCTTTCATGTGGCACTGGGTGATTTCCTGAGCAGAGGCATTTACGGAGGATGACAATGTGGACCTCTGTCTGGCATGTTTTTTCCACAAAGTCTAATGTAATATATTTTCTCCACAGATTAAAAATGGCAGAGAAATTCAAGATTGAGAGCCCTAACGTGCGATACTTGAAGGATCGTATAGAGGCAGATTACAACTATGATACTACCCAAGTTTATGAAGAAAACGGTGTTACTAAGGTAATGACTGAAATTTCATGTAATGTACACTGACAAAAAAAATAAAACAACACAGTTGTTAAAATCGTATGAAACTCTATGGCACCTTTCACACAAGCAAGTATTCCGTGCGGGTGCAAATGCGTTATGCGAATGCATTGCACTGCCCGGAATCCGGACCCATTCATTTCAATGGGGCTGTGCACATGAGCGTTGGTTTTCACGCATCACTTGTGCGTTGCGTGAAAATCGCAGCATGTTCTATATTCTGCGATTTTCACGCAACGCTGGCCCCATTAGAAGTGAATGGAGCTGTGTCAAAATTGCATCGCGCCCGCAAGCAAGTGTGGATGTGATGCGTTTTCCACGGATGGTTGCTAAGAGATGTTGTTTGTATACATTCAGTTTTTTTTCTCACGCACGTGCAAAACATAACAAAACGCATTGCACCCGTGCGATAAAAACTGAACAACTGAATGCGATCGCAGGCAAAACTGAATGACTTTGCCTGGGAAATCGCACATTTTTTACTGAACGCATTCGCAACGGATCCGGACACGCTCGTCTGCAAGCGGCCTATGGGGGTCATTTATTAAACTGGTGTAAAGTAGAACTGGCTTAGGTGCCCATAGCAACCAATCAGATTCCACCTTTCATTTTGGACAGCTCCTTTGTAAAATGAAAGGAGGAATCTGGTTGCTGTGGCAACTAAGCCAGTTCTACTTTGCACCAGTTTGATAAATGACCCCTATATGTGTGAATGTAATGATGATATACTGTATGTAGGGATTACAATATTGGGGCTTATTCACACAACCGTATGGTCACCGTGCCCGTGTTGCGGATAGCTACTTGGGGACCTATTGACTGGGTTCGCAATCTGCAAAATACACCAAAAGATAGGACATGTCCTCTCTTTTGTAGTGCGGATTCACGGACCCGAAAGCTCACAGAAGAGCTTCCAAGTGCTGAAAACTATGCATTGTATGAGGCCTTCTGCTTCTGCTCTGTACACTGTTCCACAGCAGCCCAAAACAGCTGATCGATGGGGTTCCAGTTGTCAGAGTCCCAGCAATCTGTCCGCATCTGTACCCCGGAGAACCACGCTAATTCTGTCATATTTTATATGAGGCCAGACTAGACCATCTGTATTATAGGTTATGGGAAATGTCCTTTATCTTCTTAGGCTACTTTCACACTGGCGTTTTGGTTTCCGTTTGTGAGACCCGTTAGGATCAGTTTTGCCCTTAATGCATTCTGAATGAATAAGGATCCGTTCAGAATGCCTCAGTTTGGCTCCGTTCCGCCTCCATTCCGCTCTGGAGGCGGACACCAAAATGCTGCTTGATCCGTTCTGACACATAATGTAAGTCAATGGGGACGGATCCGTTTTCACTATATGGCACAATAGAAAACGTATCCGGCCCCTATTGACTTTCAGTGGTGTCAAAGATGGATCCGTGTTGGCTATGTTAAAGATAATACAAACGGATCCTTTCTGAACAGATGAATGCGGTTGTATTATCTGAACGGATGCGTTTGTGCAGATCCATGACGGATCTGCACCAAACGTGATTGTGAAAGTAGCCTTATCTTGATAATTCTTTTAAGGGTACTTTCACACTAGCGTTTTTCTTTTCCGGCATTGAGTTTCGTCACAGGGGCTCAATACCGGAAAAAACTGAGCAATCCGTTCAGGATGCATCAGTTCAGTCCCTCTTATGTTTTTTGGCTGGAGAAAATACAGCAGCATGCTGCAGTTCTCTCTCCGGCCAAAAATCCTGAACACTTGCCGGAATGCCGGATCCGGCATTAATTTCCATTGAAATGTATTAATGCCGGATCCAGTACTAAGTGTTCCGGCAAAACGGATCCGGATTTCCGGTCTGCGCATACGCAGACCTTTAAAAATGCAAACACTCAATAAATACCGGATCCGTTTTTCCGGATGACACCGGAGAGACGGATCCGGTATTTCAATGCATTTGTGAGACGGATCCGGATCCGTCTGACAAATGCCATCCGTTTGCGTCCGGATTGCCGGAATCCTCTGCCGCAAGTGTGAAACTACCCTAACACCAGTATTTTCTTATTAAAATTCATGTATAGAATTCACCATTTATTTGTCTCCTAAAGGTATATTTCCAGGATCAGACATTTTGCTGACTGCCCCATGAACCTGAATGGTGCTTATACAAATCCTGTGCATGTGAACAGAGTTTGATTTGCAGAAATGTCTGCAACAAATGTACCAGCTGTGAGCCTACCTAAGTCTTCATATATGCAGTCTTGAATTTTGCACATGCACATTCTGCAATTTTAAAAGGAGTCTGTCAGCACATTTTACACTACTAAACCACTAAACTGCTGTATCGGCCACATAACTACAAGTGCAACGATAACTATGGAGGAGTTCATAGGCCGGGCTGAAAGAAATGAAGTCAGACCATGCAGTAAAGTGACTTTTTATCAGTAATCCCATTCCCTACCAGTTCAACTTGACTGACAGGTTTAGTCCAGCATCTATGCTACGCATTTTGTAGATGGCACTTGCAGTGGCCTTACTTGCTGTGGATAATGGCCTCAAGGATCTACTGCGCATGAACCATTCTCTGCTGTGGCAATTTCAGTGGCACCTACAGTGACAATAAGAACCAGGAAACGGGAGTTACTACTGATGAAAAAACAGGGCACTTCCCTTGCCTGTCCACACCGGGTAGACACTTGCCAGTATGGCACTAGACTGAATTAAAGTTCATTTTACCAGCCAAACTAGTGTTATAAACTAACACCATAACTAGGTTTGTCCTAGTGGTTTAGTAGCGTGAAATGTGCTCACAGACTCTGATGTTTAAAGGGAAAATGTACTTCTATACAGTCTCATTCTTTCCAAACCTTGCCTACTGTTGACGGGTGGACCGCCTGTCAAGTACACCACTCAGCTGGAGCTTATTTTAATTTCTTCTGCAGGCTACTGTTGTACCTTTCCACATAATGAATATATGCTGTCTTGCCCACAGGTCAAGCCATGTTCCACCAAGTTCACTTTCAGGACAGAAAGAAAGGTACCCAAACTTGGAGTCATGCTAGTTGGCTGGGGTGGAAACAATGGAACCACAGTTACCGCAGCAGTGTTGGCCAACAGAATGGGACTATCATGGATGACCAAGACAGGAAAGAAGGTACGCTGTGACCTATCTATATATTTCATTTTACCCTAGATCTAATCATTTCTCCCAGCCCAGTAGAAAAGGTTTTAGGCATATAATTAAATATACAAACGGAGAATACAAATGTGATCGCACTCTATATCCAGCATTCTGCCCTGCCTCCATGCTGGACGAGACATTGGTGTACATTTATAGTATAATTAAATATACTACAAGTAATACTCCTAAGTTTTAAGAAACGAAAAGAGATCCTTAGAGAATATAATAGACTTTTAGAACCACTGTAAAAGACATTGCTCTGTGGTATCTTGTTTCTTCATCTTTATTGGTGATAAACTTTACACAAGCCTTCCATAATCTTATCTCTGTCTAAGAGGGTTTATCGAGTGCATGGAAATCAGGTGAATGTGTGTCTAGAGGAATAGCTCTCACTTATATAATTCTCGCTTTAGGTGGCCAACTATTACGGTTCCTTGTTCCAGTCTTCAACAGTCTGTCTGGGTTGTGGACCTGGGGGAGATGTATATATTCCTTTTCGGGACCTTCTTCCCACGGTACATCCTAATGATATTATCTTTGATGGTAAGTTGTGGTTTGTCTGCTTTTTCAGATGCAAAAAAGTATTGGTCTTGCTCATGGCAACCAAACAGATTCAAACTTTAATTTTCAAATTTGAAAATGTATGAACTGATCTAATTGGTTGCTTTGGACAACATTGAGGTGTTTCTTTTTTTTTTTTTTACCATAGTATGTTATTATTTTGAGTAAAACTTTGTCGGACACTTATTTATAGAGCATAGAGTTTCTGTTAATTTCTCTTATTTCGTAGAGAGCAGCTAAACTCTGATTATAAAGGGTTATATGATTTGAAGGATTTCTAAATGAAAAGCAGAGAAAATCCTGATTGACAGTCTTCTGTGTATATACTGACACAGGCAGAGCTGGCAGTCCCTGTGTGGGTGGAGTAATCAGCTTTTCACTCAGAAATCTTGCTGCTACTCCATTTCTGTAACTCCTGAGTTAGGCCTCATGCACACGACCTTTTTTTGCGGTCCGCAAAAACGGGTCCCGTTTTTCCGTGATCCGTGACAGTTTTTTCGTCCGTGGGCCTTCCTTGATTTTTGGAGGATCCACGGACATGAAAAAAAAGTCGTTTTGGTGTCCGCCTGGCCGTGCGGAGCCAAACGGATCCATCCTGAATTACAATGCAAGTCAATGGGGTCGGATCAGTTTGACGTTGACACAATATGGTGCAATTTCAAACGGATCCGTCCCCCATTGCCTTTCAATGTAAAGTCAGGAGTTAATATACCATAGGATCGGAGTTTTCTCCAATCCGATGGTATATTTTAACTTGAAGCATCCCCATCACCATGGGAATGCCTCTATGTTAGAATATACCATCGGATTGGAGTTACATCGTGAAACTCAGATCAGACAGTATATTCTAACACAGAGGCGTTCCCATAGTGATGGGGACGCCTCTAGTTAGAATATACTACAAACTGTGTACATGACTGCCCCCTGCAGCCCCTGATCTTTTACAGGGGGCTGTGATCAGCACAATTAACCCTGCAGGTGCCGCACCTGAAGGGGTTAATTGTGCGTATCATAGCCCCCTGTAAGAGATCAGGGGCTGCCAGGCAGCAGGGGGCAGACCCCCCCCTCCCTCCCCAGTTTGAATATCATTGGTGGCCAGTGTGCGCCCCCCCCGCCCCCCCTTTATTGTAATATCATTGGTGGCCAGTGTGCGGCCCCCCCCTCTATTGTAATTTCATTGGTGGCTAGTGTGCAGCCTCCGTCGCCCCCCCCCCCCTCCCTCTATTGTAATTTCATTGGTGGCCAGTGTGCGGCCTCCCCTCCCCCCCCCCCCCCCCCCCTTCCCCGATCATTGGTGGCAGCGGAGATTCCGATCGGAGTCACAGTTTAATCGCTCTGGGTCTCCGATCGGTAACCATGGCAACCAGGACGCTACTGCAGGCCTGGTTGCCATGGTTACTTAGCAATATTACAATATTAGAAGCATCATACTTACCTGCTGCGCTGTCTGTGACCGGCCGGGAGCTCCTCCTACTGGTAAGTGACAGATCATTAAGCAATGCGCCGCACAGACCTGTCACTTACCAGTAGGAGGAGCTCCCGGCCGGTCACAGACATCGCAGCAGGTAAGTATGATGCTTCTAATATTGTAATATTGCTAAGTAACCATGGCAACCAGGCCTGCAGTAGCGTCCTGGTTGCCATGGTTACCGATCGGAGCCCCAAAGCGATTAAACTGGGACTCCGATCGGAATCTCCGCTGCCACCAATGATCGGGGGGGGGGGGGGGGAGGCTGCACACTCGCCACCAATGATATTAATACAATAGAGGGAGGGAGGGGGGGCCGGGGGAGGCCGCACACTGGCCACCAATGATATTACAATAGAGGGGGGGGGGGGGCTGCACTGGCCACCAATGAAATTAAAACTGGGGAGGGAGGGGGGTCTGCCCCCTGCTGCCTGGCAGCCCCTGATCTCTTATAGGGGGCTATGATATGCACAATTAACCCCTCAGGTGCAGCACCTAAGGGGTTAATTGTGCGGATCACAGCCCCCTGTAAGAAATCGGGTGCTGCCAGGCAGCAGGGGGCAGTCATGTACACAGTTCTCAGTATATTCTAACTAGAAGCGTCCCCATCACTATGGGAACACCTCTGTTAGAATATACTGTCGGTTCTGAGTTTTCACAAAGTGAGAACTCAGCTCAGAAAAAGCTTTTATGCAGACGGATCTTCGGCTCCGTCTGTATGAAAGTAACCTACGGCCACGGATCACGGATGCCAATCTTGTGTGCATCCGTGTTCTTTCACGGACCCATCGACTTGAATGGGTCCGTGAACCGTTGTCCGTCAAAAAAATAGGACAGGTCCTATTTTTTTGACGGACAGGAAACACGGATCACGGATGCGACTGCAAAACGGTGCATTTTCCGATTTTTCCACGGACCCATTGAAAGTCAATGGGTCCGCGAAAAAAAACGGAAAACGGCCACGGATGCACACAACGGTCGTGTGCATGAGGCCTTACAGAAACAGTTTAAGCCGCTGTGCTATGCTATTTCCCATTCCCACTTAGCTGCGTCTTTAACATTGGCCACCTTTGGCCTCCACGTTTGATGGGTATTCCAATCTCAGCCCCTTTAATGGAGAGGGCCTGGCACACATGTGGATGCAGCTCCCTCAGCTGGCAGCACATGGACCAGGGATTTCCCATTCTGCAAATAGGTGGGGGTCCTTTGCCACTCTATGTCCTGTTGATAAACCATAAATGTCTTGAAAAGGACTACTCTGGTAATATGCAGGTAATTGTTAAGCTCTACATTTCAGTCAAATGGTGCACAAAGGTGGCCTTCTACTGTAAGAAAAGAGTTTTGTCATCAATATGTAAACTTTTATTTTATTTATAATGTGGTTAGGTTGGGATATTTCATCTTTAAATCTGGCCGATGCTATGAGGAGAGCAGAGGTTCTAGACTGGCAACTCCAGGAGCAACTGAGACCTTACATGGAAAAGATGCAGCCAAGGCCTTCAATTTACTTACCTGACTTTATAGCAGCCAATCAAAGAGAAAGGGCTGACAATGTTATCCATGGCACCAAAGCTGAACAGGTACAGTATGTAAAGAGATCTGCTACTGGCAAACAGTGAATCTGTATGAGGACCTGCGATCACAGTAACCGTTGCTTATCCCCATACAGAGGAGAGGATTGCTTCATGTGAACACAGCTATCGCCTCTGTTCAACGATCAGGGAACTGACATTCAGTTTGATCCCCTTAACTTCCTGTGAATCAGTCCATATAAAAGGACCCCTAGTGATTCATTAGGATCCCTTAAAGGATCTGTCATAGCTGTCCATTATGAACAAAACCCTTTCAAATAATGTGAACAGACCCTTATTTTGTTATTAGTAAGACTGTATGAGTAAGATAAGTAATGTTATGCAGGCTATAAAATGCAAATAGATGAAACAGTTTGTTAATATTCCAAACAATTGATGTTAAGGGCTGTCTAAACCAGACCTTCTAGGGGTTTATAAGATGATAGTTTAAGTTATTGGGTCACGCTTGTTGATTTCAGTGTATACTGTGTAAATCATCTTTAGGAAATTGTAGACCAGCCCCAATGTGATGGTGAGACTTATGCCCCCATAGTTTATGTAGTTTTCGAGGCCCAGGATTCAAGTTGGGATTCCCTATACCCCAAACCTTTACAGTCATTTAGACACTTTTTGTCAACTTATATGTAGGTCCAGAAAATTCGTGAAGATATCCAAGATTTCAAGAGAACCAGTGGCGTGGACAAGGTGATTGTATTGTGGACTGCAAATACAGAAAGGTTTTGTGATGTGATCCCCGGGATTAATGATACTGCTGATAACTTGCTGAAAGCCATTGAGGTGAGTGCCGTTGTGAGACTCTTGGGCAAAGGTCATTCTGACTAAGCATCTTACAACACCTAACTTTGTAAAAAGATCACGAACATTTGTTAGGGCTCATGCACACAAACGTATTTTCTTTTTTCTTTCAGTGTCCGTTCCGGGTTTTTTTGCAGACCGTATGCGGAACTATTCATTTCAATGGGTCTGCAAAAAAACAGAAGTCACTCCGTATGCATTCAGTTTCTGTATGTCCATATGTCCGTTCCACAAAAAAAAAAATAGAACTTGTCCTATTATTGTCCACATTAAGGACATGGATAGCACTGTTCTATTAGGGGCCAGCTGTTTCGTTCCGCAAAATCCGGAATGCACACTGATGTCATCCGTATTTTTTGCGGACCGCAAAATACATACGGTCGTTTGTATGAGCCCTTAAAGAGTGGCTGAGAGCGGCAGTTTCTATTGTCTGCCAAATGTGCCTTGTTCCTTTTCATGTATATGGTCTATTAGCAGTATGTAATGTAACTTTGGGATTTTCTCTTCCTAAGCAAAAGAACCAGATTTGATATTTTAAGCAGTTTGATACTAAGCTGTAACATCAAACTGTAAAAAGACATTAAAAAAGGTGTGTGTATATGTATATATATATATATATATATATATATATAAAAATCCAAGGCAGCACACAAAGGCTCCATAGAGAGCTGAAACGTTGCTGTCTCACATGGGGGAATAAACACCCTGTTTTTCACGGATTATTGTGTGCTGCCTTGGATTTTCTTTATACATATTTGAATTGGATCCAGTCCGTGGTCTACTCCAAGGAATTGCACCTCCATTGTGTGTGCTGCTCATCTACTTTTTTGCTATATTATATATATATATATATATATAATATAATAATCACAGGTCGGCACTGCTGTATATGGTCACGGTGCACGAGTCTATGGGATGGCGTCCCAATGTAGAATCAATGAAAAAGACCGGCACTCGCTGTTGATAATTCTTTCTTAGAAAGAATTATCAACAGCGAGTGCCGGTCTTTTTCATTGATTATATATATATATATATACACTGATTATATATATATATATATACATTGATTATATATATATATATATATATATATATATATATACACACACACATATATATACATACACACACACATATACATACATAGCTCCAAAAAAATAAAGGGAACACAAAAATAACACATCCTAGATTTGAGTTGATTAAATATTCTTCTGAAATACTTTGTTCTTTACATAGTTGAATGTGCTGACAACAAAATCACACAAAAATAAAAAAATGGAAATCAAATTTTTCAACCCATGGAGGTCTGGATTTGGAGTCACACTCAAAATTAAAGTGGAAAAACACACTACAGGCTGATCCAACTTTGATGTAATGTCCTTAAAACAAGTCAAAATGAGGCTTAGTAGTATGTGTGGCCTCCACGTGCCTGTATGACCTCCCTACAATGCCTGTGCATGCTCCTGATGAGGTGGCGGACGGTCTCCTGAGGGATCTCCTCCCAGACCTGGACTAAAGCATCTGCCAACTCCTGGACAGTCTGTGGTGCAACGTGACGTTGGTGGATAGAGCGAGACATGATGTCCCAGATGTGCTCAATTGGATTCAGGTCTGGGGAACAGGCGGGCCAGTCCATAGCATCAATGCCTTCGTCTTGCAGGAACTGCGGACACACTCCAGCCACATGAGGGCTAGCATTGTCTTGCATTAGGAGGAACCCAGGGCCAACCGCAGCAGCATATGGTCTCACAAGGGGTCTGAGTATCTCATCTCAGTACCTAATGGCAGTCAGGCTACCTCTGGCGAGTACATGGAGGGCTGTGCGCCCCTCCAAAGAAATGCCACCCCACACCATTACTGACCCAATGCCAAACCGGTCATGCTGGAGGATGTTGCAGGCAGCAGAACGTTCTGCACGGCGTCTCCAGACTCTGTCACATGTGCTCAGTGTGAACCTGCTTTCATCTGTGAAGAGCACAGGGCGCCAGTGGCGAATTTGCCAATCTTGATGTTCTCTGGCAAATGCCAAATGTCCTGCACGGTGTTGGGCTGTAAGCACAACCCCCACACCTGTGGACGTCGGGCCCTCATATCACCCTCATGGAGTCTGTTTCTGACCGTTTGAGCAGACACATGCACATTTGTGGCCTGCTGGAAGTCATTTTGCAGGGCTCTGGCAGTGCTCCTCCTGTTCCTCCTTGCACAAAGGCGGAGGTAGCGGTCCTGCTGCTGGGTTGTTGCCCTCCTACGGCCTCCTCCACATCTCCTGATGTACTGGCCTGTCTCCTGGTAGCGCCTCCATGCTCTGGACACTACGCTGACAGACACAGCAAACCTTCTTGCCACAGCTCGCATTGATGTGCCATCCTGGATAAGCTGCACTACCTGAGCCACTGGTGTGGGTTGTAGACTCAGTCTCATGCTACCACTAGAGTGAAAGCACCGCCAGCATTCAAAAGTGACCATAACATCAGCCAGGAAGCATAGGAACTGAGAAGTGGTCTGTGGTCACCACCTGCAGAACCACTCCTTTATTGGGGGTGTCTTGCTAATTGCCTATAATTTCCACCTGTTGTCTATCCCATTTGCACAACAACATGTGAAATTGATTGTCACTCAGTGTTGCTTCCCAAGTGGACAGTTTGATTTCACAGAAGTGTGATTGACTTGGAGTTACAATGTGTTGTTTAAGTGTTCCCTTTATTTTTTTGAGCCACCAAAAAAAGTCGCCACCAAAAAAAAAAAAAGTCACACACTAATATTTCGTTGGCCCGCCTTTAGCTTTGATTACGGCATGCATTCGCTGTGGCATTGTTTCGATAAGCTTCTGCAATGTCACAAGATTTATTTCCATCCAGTGTTGCATTCATTTTTCACCAAGATCTTGCATTGATGATTGTAGAGTTTGACTGCTGCACAAAGCCTTCTCCAGCACATCCCAAAGATTCTCAATGGGGTTAAGGTCTGGACTCTGTGGTGGCCAATCCATGTGTGAAAATTATGTCTCATGCTCCCTGAACTACTTTTTAACAATTTGAGCCCAATGAATCCTGGCATTGTCATCTTGGAATATGCCCGTGCCATCAGGGAAGAAAAAAAATCAATTAATGGAATAACCTGGTCATTCAGTATGTTCAGGTAGTCAGCTGACCTCATTCTTGGAGCACATACTTTTGCTGAACCTAGACCTGACCAACTGGAGCAACCCCAGATCATAGCACTTCCCCCACAGACTTGTACAGTAAGCACTAGGCATGATGGGTGCATCACTTCATCTGCCTCTCTTCTTACCCTGATGCGCCCATCACTCTGGAACAGGGTAAATCTGGACTCATCAGACCACATGACCTTCTTCCATTGCTCCAGAGTCCAATCTTTATGCTCCCTAGCAAATTGAAGCCTTTTTTCCTGGTTTGCCTCACTGATTAGTGTTTTTCTTACGGCTACACAGCTATTCAGTCCCAATCCCTTGAGTTCCCTTCGCATTGTGGGTGTGGAAATGCTATTACTTTCACTATTAAACATAGCCCTGAGTTCTACTGTTTTTCTTCGATTTGATTTCACCAAACGTTTAAGTGATCGGTGATCACGATCATTCAGGATTTTTTTTCCCACCACATTTCTTCCTCGAATACAATGGGTCCCCACTATCCTTCCAGTTTTTAATAATGCGTTGGACAGTTCTTAACCCAATTTTAGTCGTTTCTGCAATCTCCTTAGATGTTTTCTCATCTTGATGCATGCCAATGATTTGACCCTTCTCAAACAGACTAACATCTTTTCCACGACCACGAGATGTGTCTTTCGACATGGTTCTTTAAGAAATGAGAAGCAACTCATTGCACCAGTTGGGCTTAAATAACTTGTTGCCAGCTGAAAGATAATCGCCCATGCAGTAATTATCCAATAAGAGACTCATAACTATTTGCTTAGTTAAATCCAGGTGGCGACTTTTTTTTTTGGACACGCAGTGTATATTTATACAGTGGATAGAAAAAGTCTACACACCCCTGTTAAAATGTCAGGTTTCTGTAATGTAAAAAAATTAGACAAAGATAAATAATTTCAGAACTTTTTCCACCTTTAATGTGACCTATAAAGTGTACAACTCAATTGAAAAACCAACTGAAATCTTTTAGGTGAGGGAAGAAAAAAACCAAAACTAAAATAATGTGGTTGCATAAGTGTGCACACCCTCTTATAACTGGGGATGTAGCCGTGTTCAGAATTAAGCAATCATTCAAAATTATGTTAAATAAGGCTCCATTCACACGTCCGCAAATGGGTCCGCATTCGTTCTGCAATTTTGCGGAACTGGTGCGGACTCATTAATTTTCTATGGGGACAGAATGGATGCGGACAGCACACAGTGTGCTGTTTGCATCCGCATTTGCGGAGCGCGGCCCCGATCTTCAGGTCCGCAAAAGATAGAACATGTCCTATTCTTGTCCGCAGCATGCGGACAAGAATAGGCATTTCTATAGGGGTGCCGGGCGGGTGTGTTGCGGATCCGTAATTTGCGGGTCCGCAGCACACCACGGACGTGTGAATGGAGCCTAAATAAGAGTCAGCATACACCTGCCATCATTTAAAGTGCCTCTGATTAACCCCAAATAAAAGTTCAGCTGCTCTAGTGCTCTGGTCTTTCCTGACATTTTCTTAGTCGCATCCCACAGCAAAAGCCATGGTCCACAGAGAGCTTCCAAAGCATCAGAGGGATCTCATTGTTAAAAGGCATCAGTCAGGAGAAGGGTACAAAAGAATTTTCAAGGCATTAGATATACCATGGAACACAGTGAAGACATCATCAAGTGGAGAAAATATGGCACAACAGTGACATTACCAAGAACTGGACATCCCTCCAAAATTGATGAAACGACAAGACCAAAAAACTGGTCTGGGAGGCTACCAAGAGGCCTACAGCAACATTAAAGGAGCTGCAGGAATATCTGGCAAGTACTGGCTGTGTGGTACATGTGACAACAATCTCCCGTATTCTTCATATGTCTGGGCTATGGGGTAGAGTGGAAAGACGAAAGCCTTTTCTTACGAAGTAAAACATCCAAGCCAGGCTACATTTTGCAAACACACATCTGAAGTTTCCCAAAAGCATGTGGGAAAAGGTGTTATGGTCTGATGAAACCAAGGTTGAACTTTTTGGCCATAATTCCAAAAGATATGTTTGGCGCAAAAACAACACTGCACATCACCAAAAGAAGACCATACCCACAGTGAAGCATGGTGGTGGCAGCATCATGCTTTGGGGCTGTATTTCTTCAGCTGGAACTGGGGCCTTAGTTAAGCTAAAAGGAATTATGAACAGTTCCAAATACCAGTCAATATTGGCACAAAACCTTCAGGCTTCTGCTAGAAAGCTGAACTTGAAGAGGAACTTCATCTTTCAGCATGACAACGACCCAAAGCATACATCCAAATCAACAAAGGAATGGCTTCACCAGAAGAAGATTAAAGTTTTGGAATGGCCCAGCCAGAGCCCAGACCTGAATCCGATTGAAAATCTGTGGGGTGATCTGAAGAGGGCTGTGCACAGGAGATACCCTCGCAATCTGACAGATTTGGAGTCTTTTTTGAAAAAAGAGTGGGCAAATCTTGCCAAGTCAAAATGTGCCATGCTGATAGACTCATACCGAAAAAGACTGAGTGCTGTAACAAAATCAAAAGGTGCTTCAACAAAGTCTTAGTTTATGCAACCATATTTTATTTTTATATTTTTTCTTCCCTTTACCTAAAAGATTTCAGTTTGTTTTTCAATTGAGCTGTACAGTTTATAGGTCACATTAAAGGTGAAAAAAGTTCTGAAATTATTTATCTTTGTCTCATTCACAGAAACCTGACATTTTAGCAGGGGTGTGTAGACTTTTTATATCCACTGTGTGTGTGTGTGTGTGTGTGTGTGTGTGTGTGTGTGTGTGTGTGTGTGTGTGTGTGTATATATACATACACACACAATATATAAAAAAAAATAGCAGCACTCTTACACTGCCAGGTGCTAAATCCTTGCATGAATCCTGGATGATTAATCCCCAAACGATAATGTAGATAAGTGACAAGGCAGCACTCCAGACTTAAAAAAGTAAATCCCTTTATTACACCAAATGCAATGTTTCAGCTCTCTCAATGGAGCCTTTGTCAAGGGTTGGTGTAATAAATTTCACTTTTTTAAGTCCAGAGTGCTGCCTTGTCACATATATATATATATATATTTGTGGTCGGATCGGCTATCAGAAAGGTGAACCTAACCTATCTAACCCTATCTACAACAAGCAGTAGCATTATGCCATAACTGCTGTGGAAGGGCAGCCTAAAGTGGGCCACCCTAATGTGAAGTGACTAAGATGGTGTGGGTGGGTGGGTGAAATCAGCTGAATCTGCGTCAGCCTGGGCCCACAGGTGCCTATAAATAGCCTAGTAATCAGCCAGCCTGAGCCCACAGGTACGTATGAACAGCCTTGTAATCAGCCTCCCCTCCCACAAATGCAGCAATATCTTGCTTATACTTGTTACTTGTGGTCGGATCGGCCATCAGAAAGGTGAACCTAACCTATCTACAACAAGCAGTAGAATTATGCCATAACTGCTGTGGAAGGGCAGCCTAAAGTGGCTAAAAAGAGCAGACCTTAGTTTAGAGTAAATATATACATACCGTTAAGACACCCACTTTGAACGAAAAGACCTTTCACGATGCAGGTGCGGAATATACCGTATATAACAGTGACTTCCATCTACCTTACCTCTTTGTCTTGTGCATCGGCACATCGTTCTTGGAGGTGGTTAATGCTGATGCGATTGAAAGAGTGGCCGGTAACCAGAAATGATTTACTCCTATTAGGGATCGACCGATATTGATTTTTTAGGGCCGATACAGATACCGATAATTTGTGAACTTTCAGGCCGATAGCTGATAATTTATACCGATATTCTGGGAATTTTCATTTTTGAGAAAAAAAAAAATTTCCTACACAAATCTGCTGAAAATTAATATGTTTATTGTTAATGTGTATTTTTTTATTTTTAAATCTTTTTCATTTATACTTAATATTTGTGTTTGTTTTTTTTTACTAACTTTTAGCCCCCTTAGGGACTAGAACCCTTGTCCTATTCCCCCTGATAGATCTCTATCAGGGTGAATAGGATCTCACACTGTCCCTGCTGCTCTGTGCTCTGTGCACACAGCAGCATGGAGCTTACCATGGCAGCCAGGGCTTCAATAGCGTCCTGGCTGCCATGGTAACCGATCGGAGCCCCAGGATTACACTGCTGGGGCTCCGATCGGAGGAGCAGGGGAGAGGGGATCCTGTGGCCACTGCCACCAATGAGTAAAACTGGGGGTGGGGGGGGCGCACCAATGTTTTTACTATTGGGATGGGGGGCACACTGCGCCACCAATGATTAATACTGGGGGGCTTGGGGGGGGGGGGGGGCGCACTGCGCCACCAATGAAGATAAGTCTCTCATTCATATACAGGAGGAGGGAGCTGGCTGCAGAATCACATAGCCGGCTCCCGACCTCTATGAGCGGTAGCTGCGATCCGCGGCACCTAAGGGGTTAACTACCTCGGACCGCAGCTATTGCTCATAGAGGTCGGGAGCCGGCTATGTGATTCTGCAGCCAGCTCCCGCCTCCTGTATATGAATGAATGGCTTATCTTCATTGGTGGCGCAGCGGCCACAGCCCCTCCCCTCCTCTTATGTTCTCTCCTCTCATTGGCGGCAGCGGCAGCAGCAGCACAGGGGGAGGGAGACACTTCTTCCTTCTCCCCTGTGCTGCGGAGGGAACACAGAGAGCGCTGACAGCAGCGCGTTCTGTGTTCCCATTACGTTATCGGTATATCGGCAAAATAGATGCCGATAACGTTCAAAATCCTCAATATCGGCCGATAATCTGTCGATCCCTACCTCCTATGTACACTAACACATGACCATACAACGAGAATGTCTGAATCCTGAGCGCTGCAGACTGAAACACAATGGTGAATCTGTTAGAAGGGCCTAAATTAACTCCAACCATTCGCCAAGGGCCCTGATAGGACACCAACTGTTCCTGGTGGCTAAATACTTCACCTCTACTTATTCCCCAGGCCACACTTTTTATTTTATTTTTATTTTTTATAAAGGACCTAAAAAGTTAGAACAAGGCGTATGCCGTCTTACTCTAGTAGTAGATTAAGTGAAATGTGTAAACTCACCAGGCCTGGGGAACCATAAACAGGAATACATGCCTATTTCGATTAACGAGCTAATGTTGCCTGTAATAAGGACAGAACGTACACACCATACCTGCAGTTGTGACAGAAAATAAGCTTAAGGTCGTGATAAACTATGTATACTGCGCCTGTAGTCGTGATATGATTTGTCGTGTCTGTAGACGTGGCAGACTTCGTAAATTGCACCTTATTACTGTACATCCTACTGGAAGACAGACAGATATCCAGGACTTCGGCCGGACACCAACACCCTCAGCCCGAGATTGTAGATGAAGAATGCATGCCTGGGGGAAGGTGATGTCCGCAAAGGCAGGCTCGGGATGACTGCTTATAAAGAAAACAATTATTTCCTTTTAGACCCAACAACCTAGAAATTAAAAAGTTAGAGAAACAATAATGTGAGTGAGGCTCTAATGGCACGAGCCACCACAAGAAATTGTATTGCGAGCCACAGATGACAGAGCCATGCGAGCGGGTCTGAAGGCAGAAAAATACATGGAACCTACTTGTGGTGGGACCACGCAGCCGGCATCGAATGGAGGAGTTTATGTGTGTAAAATCTAAACGGAGAAGCCATGAGCGGCAGACTCTAATGGCTGAGCCATGCGTGAGGGACTCTAATGGCGGAGTCATATGTGTAACCCTAAAACGGAGAGCCATGCGCGAGAGACTCTAATGGCAGAGTCATATGTGTAACTAAAACGGAGAAGCCATGCGCGAGAGACTCGTGGCGGAGAAGCCATGCGCGAGAGACTCGTGGCGGAGAAGCCATGCGCGAGAGACTCGTGGCGGAGAAGCCATGCGCGAGAGACTCGTGGCGGAGAAGCCATGCGCGAGAGACTCGTGGCGGAGAAGCCATGCGCGAGAGACTCGTGGCGGAGAAGCCATGCGCGAGAGACTCGTGGCGGAGAAGCCATGCGCGAGAGACTCTAACGGCGGATTCCTTTCTTTTTTTTTTTTATAAACCACTTATGCAGCACCAGTATGACTTGTGGACTCGCATAACCAATGACCCTCTCCGATAATAAACCTAGGACGCTAACCAGCTTACAACCATATTGTACACCTAACGAACACGAAGAACGGTCATCGGGCCCCCGAGGCCATAAAGCCCCCGAAGCCAAGAGACTGAACGGAATGACCTTACAGTGACAAGTAATTAAAAGGTGACCCAGACCTAAAGAACAATGCATAGTCATTAGTGATCCGAACCACGCGTATAAATGAAACATTAAACCAACTGCAATACTGAAACAGATGGGAGAAAAAAAGAGCCAGAGGCATTGCAGTTCGCTAAGAGAGGACTCCTATCGTGACAAACGAATGAACTACTGTAAAAACATAGTAGGGACTTACTCCTATTGGCCCACTGACCGCTGGGGAGCCATTTGGTTAACTGGGGCAGGAGACCAATCTGAGTGAATACGAACCAGGAGTCAAGGAGACCAGTCTGAGTGAATGCAAAGCAGGACTAAAGAACACCACAAAAAAAAATATTTTCTGTTCAATAATAAAAAAAAATTAAAAAAAAGTTAGACCTATGGAATGTAACACACCACCAAGAAAAGAAACGTAAGCCTGAAAAGAAAGCAGCTATGTTTATTGAAAGAGTAGTATCAGAGCGGTGTGCCGTTTGCCCTAGTAAGAATACTGAGTAACCGTAATGTAGAAATGAAAAGAAATGCAGCTTTAAGTGGAAGCAGAGTATAACACGTAATGTAAGAACAAGTGGGTGAATGCAGCTCTGGATGTGAGTGGTGCCTAAAACATGGTATGGGCACAGCTCTGAGTACGAGCATGAAGAGCCTGGTATAAAGCAGCCGTATGAATGCAATCGGAAGTGAGCAGAGTATTAACGTAATGCAACAGCGGATGTACGAACGCAGCTCTAGTAGTGAATGGTGTACATAACAAAATGTAAATGCAGACACACGGACGTAGCTTTGAAGGTAACAATCCTAACCACAATCATTCGACCATTAGCGCCAAACCCCCTTCGTCCCAGAACACTGCAAATCGCGGACCGCAGTGTGAGTCCTGTGCAGCAAGGTCGATGCTACCGTGAGCGCCACCATTCACATGGCACCTTTTGCTGTTTACCCAGATGTGAACGAGCTGCCACACAATGCTGCAGGTTTTTTTGTTTTTTTTAAATCGACCATTGATCCATATTTACCATCACTTACCACAGCGTGCATAGCTTGAGCCCCCTGCAGACACGCGCTCCGCATGTAAACTAGGTATCAGAAAACATACAACCATGCCTACTCTAGCACATGCTACCCCAATAACTGTATGCAATGGCCCCACCAGGCCTCTGAATAGCCAGACAAACAATACAAACAACCATCGTTCGACCATTAGCACCCAAACTCTGCTTCATCCCAGAGCGCTACATGTCGCGGACCGCAGCGTGGGTCCCGTGCAAACAACTCCGATCCTACCATGAATACCAGCGCCCTCCTGCTGTCGCCCAGCCGTAAGGAGCCTCCACACCATGCTGCTGTATCCTAGAGCTGAGCCAGAGGTAGTGAAATCAGCTGAATCGGCGTCAGCCTGGGCCCACAGTTGCCTATAAATAGCCTAGTAATCAGCCAGCCTGGGCCCACAGGTACGTATGAATAGCCTTGTAATCAGCCTCCCCTCCCACAAATGCAGCAATATCTTGCTTATACATTATATATATATATATATATATATATATATATATATATATATATATATATAAATATATAAATGTAGATATGTGTGTGTGTGATAAAAACAGTACAAGCGAAACAAAAACATATGTCATGAAAGATAAGTTTAGTGGGTAATGAGGAACCAGGGATGGCACACATAAAAAAAAAAAATGATGCCATGAAATAGATTTAATCTAGTAATCGTTTTAGGTGGAATAGCTTCTAGTAGCTGCCCCATAAGTTGCAAGCTAGAAGCATATGTTCTAATGACTGCTGTGTGTGCGAATAGAAAATCCCTCTATGTATAATGGTTGGGAGGGGGAGAGCATATGTAAGCAGACTAGTTCCTCCCCATCACCTTGTAGCTTCACACATCTGGTTGGCTCTCAGTGGTGACACCATGTGTGTCACTCTCCCTGCCTTTCCTTTCTAAGGGTCAGGTTTCATCGGCAGTATTGTTCTTAGTACAGACCTCTGAACTCCTCACATGTATTTGCTTGACACATTACGTGACTGACTTATTAAAAGAGTATTATATTGCTACAGTGTTGGTTCATGAGCTTTATACAAATGACGCCACTTTTGCTCTAGATTCTAGAACATGAAAATCTGAATTTTCCCCTCTAACAATTTTTATTTTTATGCATCAATTACAGCACAGCATAAGGGTGCATTCACACGACAGTATGTATTTTGCAGACTGCAAAATCAGCAGTTTTTTTAGTTTTTTTCAAACCCATTGTAACAATGCCTATTTTTCTCTGCAAAATGGACAAGAATAAGGACATGCTTTATACTGTATTTCTTTGCAGGACTGCAGAAAGGACATGATGTGAACAGTACATGATGTGCTGTCTGCATTTTTTTTGCAGCCCCATTGAACTGAATGTGTTTGGTCGGATCTAATACTCAAAAGCTGCAGTTTGGATGCGGACCAAACATATGCCTAAAGATGTGCTAAAAGAATTCATAATGGGCACAGTAATGTCACAGAATGACTGTCCTCTAACATCCACACTCTGTGTGCCATATGAATATTATAACATGCGTTACATTTGATGTACAATTTCCATATAAGATTTTCGCATATAGTTTCTGGCAAACGTATGTTTAATTCTGACCTCTTTACTTGCACAGCTTGGACTTGAAGTTTCTCCTTCCACAATGTTTGCAGTGGCCAGCATCTTAGAAGGCTGTGCCTATATCAATGGCTCTCCTCAAAACACATTTGTTCCTGGAGCAATTGAATTGGCTGTGAGGCGCTCTGTATTTATTGGTGGAGATGACTTTAAATCTGGGCAGACCAAGATTAAGTCCGTTCTTGTGGATTTTCTTGTCGGTGCTGGATTGAAGGTAATGTGTTCCAAAACATTAATGGTATCTTATAAGGGAATGTGTCATAAGAAAGTGACCTGTTTAAAATTAAGATTTTATGCTAAACATATTTTTTGTGATGTGTTGTCTAATTTTCCATGCCACAATGGTGTGTGTGTGTGTGTGTATATATGTATGTATATATATATATATATATATATAACAAAAATATAAACGCAACACTTTCAGTTTTGCTCCCATTTTGCATGAGCTGAACTCAAAGATCTGAAACATTTTCTACATACACAAAAGACCCATTACTCTCAAATATCGTTCACAAATCTGTCTAATTCTGTGTTAGTGAGCGCTTCTCCTTTGCCGAGATAATCCATCCCACCTCACAGGTGTGGCATATCAAGGTGCTGATTAGACAGCATGAATATTGCACAGGTGTGCCTTAGACTGCCCACAATAAAAGTCCACTCTGAAATGTGCACAGTTTTGCCTTACTGGGGGGGGGTTAGAAAACCAGCCAGTATCTGGTGTGGCCACTATTTGCCTCACGCAGTACAACACATCTCTGTTGCATAGAGTTGATCAGGTTGTTGATTGTGGCCTGTGGAATGTTGGTCCACTCCTTTTCAATAGCATGCTCAATGGGTGACATGTCCGGTGAGTATGCTGGCCATGCAAGAACTGGGATGTTTTCAGCTTCCAGGAATTGTGTACAGATCCTTGCAATATGGGGCCGTGCATTATCATGCTGCAACATGAGGTGATGGTCGTGGATGAATGGCACAACAATGGGCCTCAGGATCTCATCACGGAATCTCTGTGCATTCAAAATGCCATCAATAAAATGCACCTGTGTTCATGATCCATATCATACACCTGCCCATACCATAACCCCACCGCCACCATGGGCCACTCGATCCACAACGTTGACGTCATCAAACCGCTCACCCACACGACACCACACACGCTGTCTGCCATCTGCCCTGAACAGTGAAAAACGGGACTCATCCGTGAACAGAACACCTCTACAACATGCCAGACACCATTGAATGTGAGCATTTGCCCACTCAAGTTGGTTACGATGACGAACTGCAGTCAGGTCCAGACCCCGATGAGCATGCAGATGAGCTTCCCTGTGAGACGGTTTCTGACAGTTTGTGCAGAAATTCTTTGGTTATGCAAACCGATTGTTGCTGCAGCTGTCCGTGGCTGGTCTCAGACGATCATGGAGGTGAACATGCTGGATGTGGAGGTCCTGGGCTGGTGTGGTTACACGTGGTCTGCGGTTGTGAGGCCGGTTGGATGTACTGCCAAATTCTCTAAACGCCTTTGGAGACGGCTTATGGTAGAGAAACTAACATTCATTGCACGGGCAACAGCTCTGGTAGACATTCCTGTGATCATCATTGGCTTTTAACCCTTTAGTGACCACCCATACTTCTTTTTACAGCGGTCACTAAGGGGCCTTAGGCTGGGCCACCGCCTTTTCACGGCGACTCAGTCTAAACGCTGCACAGGTCAGCAGCAGAAAGCAGGGGGCTCGGCTCTTACATGAAAGCCGTGTTCCTGCTCTACCAGTCCGGACCGCCGCATGTAAGGGTGACAGAGGGAGCGGACTCCCCTTGTCTCCCATCGGCACCCCCTAAAGGCGATCGCGGGGTGCTGATGTGCATAAAGGCAGGGACCTTGTGTAGGCCCTAAACCTGCCTTGAGTGTTTTCCAGCAGGTCAGTCTCAGTATAGCACTGACATTAAAATGCATAATTCTAATGCATTGGGAGTCTATGACAATAGCAATCTAATGATTGCTTGTTACTATAAAAAAAATATAAAAATTCAAATCACTCCCTTTTCCCCAAAATGACAATAAAAAAATACACATCATGGGTTTCGCCGCGTGCGAAAACACCCGTACTAAAACAGGCATGCCTTTTAAAATGAGTTGGCTTATTGCATGTGGAAGAGCATTGTTGTATAAAAAAAAGTGCAACTATTCTATGTCTCTTTCCTATCAATAATTACAGACGGTGTCCATAGTGAGCTATAACCACCTGGGTAACAACGATGGCAGGAACCTTTCTGCGCCTCAGCAATTCCGCTCAAAGGAGATCTCCAAAAGCAATGTGGTGGATGACATGGTTCAGTCAAACCCTATTTTATATGGACCAAATGAGAAGCCTGATCACTGTGTGAGTATCTTTGTTCAGAAGATCCATCTGTCATCTTTTTTCTCCTCTCTACAATATTATGCCAGCTGTATAGGAATCCCTTTGAACACCATGACATACAATTATGCCATGGTAAGTGAATGGTCCGCACCATACCATAAACGTACAGCATAGGATCCATCCACAGTGAGAGTCTGCTGTGATATAGTTGGGCTCCTCCTACCATGGCTATTACTCCAGACCCTGACTCTTAACCCTTCAGATGCCTCTGTCAGCCCATTACCCCCAGGATGAAATTGCACTTGCTTTAGCAGCTGGAGGCCTAAAAATGGCTCACCGGTCTGCTGTGTACAGAAGACTATTAAACGTATTTTTATTTTATTTATTTTTTATAATTTAATTATTATTAAAGAACATGTCATCAATTTTATGCTGACCTCACTGAGGGCAGTATAAAGTAGTGACATAAACCCTTCATTCAGCGGTGTGTCACTCATAAGCTAAAAGTCAGTGGTTGCTGAGAACCAGCATCATAATCATTACAGCCCAGGCCTTGAAAAGAGTCAAATCTACCTGAGAAGAGTCCTGGTTATACATAATCTCCTGCTCTCTTACCCATCTGCTGATGATTGACAGTCTTCTCCTTACTTTTCTCCCTAGAAGAGAACTGACAATCATCAGCAGATGGGTGGGGACTGACTCTGAATCTTCTCAAGTAGATTTGACTCTTTTCAAGGCCTGGGCTGTAATGATTATGATGCTGGTTCTCGGTAATTCTGTCAAAATAAGTCAGCAGAAAAATAAAATCTTACAGCTCTCAGAAGGTAGGTATGAAAGGTAGGAAGTATACCTTCTCCAAGTCAGATAACAAGCTGATCTAGCCTTGTTGTTTGACTTTTTAGCTTTGGAAGGCTTTCTGTAGTATTTCCATCATGTCCATTTCTTATTTTGATTCTTGAGCCCAGAAGCTACCTTATGCAGTGTGTTGCCTGCTTTTTATAATACACCATGTGCTTTGTCTGTTTTCTAGGTGGTTATTAAATATGTCCCATATGTGGGAGACAGTAAAAGAGCAATGGATGAGTATACATCTGAAATCATGATGGGGGGAACCAGCACCATTGTTATTCACAACACTTGTGAGGTACTTTTTTTTTTACCTTTATTATAATTAAACCGATATGGTGTATGTTGTGATCTTCCAGTTGCTTTACAATATATCAATATTACATAGGTTATAGGGAGTTTGTACTCGGTCTCTACCTCGCTCAAGAAATAGTCTCGAGTCCTTCTGGAGCCATGGGCAAGCGCTCTGGAGGAAGTCCTTTCATTTGGTGTGCCCTGACCTCATCCCTCTGATAGAAGTGACCTCTGTACCTGTGTCCTGATTGGATGCTAGAGCATAATGTTTGCCTTGCTCTTTTTGTCACCTGTGTAGTGCTGTCAGCAGTATACAGGGTTTAAACTGCTGAAACACTCCCTTTAAAGGGACACTAAACACTGAAAAACAATAAAAAGAAATATAACCTGGTCAGGAAAGTTAGTCTTTTCTTTCTTCATGGACATCTGCAAACTGCTGCAGAAAGCATTTAAAGGGGTTGTCTCATCTCAGACAATGGGAGCATATTACTAGGATATGACCCCGTTGTCTGATAGGTGCGGGTCCCACCGCTGGGACCTGCACCTATTTCCCAAACGGAGCCTGGCAAAGTGGTGGTTGGAGGACTCTGGTCTGGCCACCACCAATCGCTCTCCCCGTAGAAGTGAATGGGAGCACAAGGCTATTTTCAGCAGACCCATAGAAATGAAAGGAGGGCTCCGTTCTCGATGTAGGTGCGGGTCCCAGTGATATGCCCCCATTGTCTGAGATGACACAACCCCTTTAAACAGGTATCCTGCAGTCAGTGAAGTGGCTCATTCCTCTCTGCCTCTCCATCTTTGGCTGGAGACCAGCTCTGGTCAGTAAAACTTCTTACAAAACTTCCCCATGTATGTGTGCAGGGATACTTGACAGTACCAAGACACTGACACTACAGAAAGTACTACCCATCTTTCCCACATGCCTGAATGTCAAGTTTGCCTATATAGCCAGGAGGGACTCCTCACTGTCTGTCTAGACAAATTTGACTTGTGGATTACAAGTCTCGTGGAACTGTACATACTGTGCATAAAATGTTACCCCACAAGGCAAATCTGCCTAGCTATGACACTATTTAGGAGTAAGGTCTAGCTATAAGGGGATTTATCACTACATAACTAAGCAGATTTGGAATTCAGCATCTAAGAAAGCTGGGTAACAACAGCTACAGAGATCTAATAATAATAGAGGCCACACTTGCTACATATATTGGGGGAATTTATCATAAGGGGAATATTTGAAGTCAGTTTTGCTTGAGTCTGCCTGCCTTGGCTTATTTTATGCCACATTTATCAAATGACTCATGCGATTTGATAAATTTGTCTTATCTTTAGGGTTCATGCACACGAACATGTGCCGCCCATTCAGTGCATTGGAGACCACAAATTATGGTCCCGAATGCACAAGCACCATCCGTGCAGCTGCCGCAGACAGATACAGACCCATTCAACTTGAAAGGGTCTGTGATCCATCCGTACCGCAAAAAATAAAGAACATGTTTCCACCTTCTGGAATGCAGACCTATTCAAGTTAATGTTTTCTGGCTGTAATATGGGCGTGGCTGGGCAACAACTCTGTGCATGAGCCCTTAAACTTAAAGGGGTTCTGCAGTTTTTTTAAACTAATAATCTATCCTCTGGATAGATCATCAGCATCTGATCGGCGGGGGTCCGACACCTGGGACCCCTGCCGATCAGCTGTTTGAGAAGGCAGTAGTGCCGCGGCCTTCTCGCTGTTTACTGCAGGCCCAGTGACGTCACGACTAGTATCACTGGCCTGGGCGCGGCTAAGCTCCATTCAAGTGAACAGATCTTAGCCCCGCCCAGGCCATTGATACTAGTCGTAACTGGGCCTGCAGTAAACAGCGAGAAGGCCGCAGCGCTACTGGCAGCGCCGCTGCGTCTCAAACAGCTGATTGGCTGGGGTCCTGGGTTTTGGACCCCCGCCGATCAGATGCTGATGGTCTATCCAGAGGATATTCATCAGTTTAAAAAAACTGCAGAACCCCTTTAACACTTCTGTCTAGAAAAGGTACTCCAGTTTTCCTACTCCACTCTCCTCCTGGAGTGAGATTGCAACCTTTTTCTGACTTTTTTGAAAAAAGTCTCAATGATAAACCTGGAATAAACTCATTAGCATAGCTAACCACACCCACTTTTACACTCCCATTTCAAAACTGGAGTGGTGTAAACCTGCAAAAAGTAGCACATTTTTGCATGAAAAAATTGCCTAATTTGCATCTTTTTGAAGACATAATTCTGAGTGAAGGCATGATAAATCAGGGCCATTCTGTAAACACGAAGACTGGTGACTAAGACTGGTAATTTAGATGCCGGTCTCCATGCCATTTGATGCACCTAAGTTATGTATAGGTGCCTGTGCTTTACCAGCAGCCATGCGACTTGCTTAAAGGGAACCTGTCACCATGTTCTGACATATTAAACCAAATGTACCTTAATGCTTGTTTACCCTAATAGTTCCCAGCGATCGATCCATAATCTAAGGACTAACCTGTCCTATTTTATCGCCCTATAACGCTTTCCCGCCTTTTATGCTAATTAACAGAAAAGAGTCATATCTTACATGCTTGACCAGAGAAGAGTCAAGCTACTCAGCTCCGCCTAAGAAACGCCCCTACAGATAAAATCTCGCATGAGCTTCCTTGCTTCGAGTACAGGTAAGCATGCCCCCTAATTGTCCCCTCTCTTGTTAGATTAACAATTTGTTAGATTGTGGCCGGGATCTCACAAGTCTCGCGCATGCGCGGTGCGCTCCTTGGTAAGGCGCGATCCTGTCTCCAGCTGCCACTGTTAGCCGGGTTTTAGCTGCCCACTGCGCGTGCTCGAGACTTGTGCCATCCCAGCCGCGCTGCAGGCTGTCATTCTAACAAAAGAGGGGACGCTTAGGGGCATGCTTACCTAGACTCGAAGCAAGGAAGCCTCATTTGCATATGACCTGCGGGGAAATAAAAGTTGTTTTACAGTGATCATGCGCCTCAGACATCTTACACAAGAACATCATTAGAAGGCGGATGTTAACAGCTTTAAGGTACTGCTGGCGGTTTATGATCCATTTTGGTGCTGATAGGTTCCCTTTTAATTTACGCCAGCTCCCTTGCTAGTGTAGATGTAAGTAGTTTTCTACTTCAAAAACAGGTGTAGAAAATTATGAATCAGACGGGCCTATCAGCCCGCCCACACTTCTGCCACCTCAGAAAAGTGACATGGGGAAAAGTCGCAGATTTGGCTGCAAGTCCCCTTTACGACCAAATCTGCGACAAAAATACGCCAAAAAATGGTGCACTTCTCGTAATAAATGACCCCCTATATCCATAAGTATAATATCAGGACAACTGTGAGTTTGATTTCCAGCATACCTTCACATGCTACCCAGCTTTCTAAAGCTGCTGATAAGCAAATCTGTACAATTATTCATTAAAAGGAGGACTAGACAGATTAGTTAGCTGTTCAGCTGTATGTTCTATGACTGGTGTGGTTACCAAATCTATTTTAGTTACTATTTAGCTACTATTAGTAACTAGGAGATTCCTTTCAACAAAAATTCCAACCAACTAAATCCCGACCCCTCCTACTAAACTTCCTGTCTCATGTGCACTAGCATCAGAGGAGGAGAGGGAGGGGAGAAAGCTTAACTGCAGCATGAGAGAACAATGTACTAAGACATATAAGGAAATGATGTTCCATTTTGTTGGTTGTACTTTTTCTGTGTTTGGATTCTAGGTTTAGTAGCCTTTTAAGAAAAAGAGTAATATATGTGTTTCTATAGTCCAATATGAGGTAGCACACCTGCAACTGAATTAATTTATTTCATCCAGCCGATATGTGCACCACAAACAGTGCAACGTTTCAAGCCTAATAATTAAGAGGCCCTTAATGACAAAATATAGAAATATACTTGGAAAAAATGGACCGAAAAACTATTTGCACATAATGTGAGCATAATACAATGATAGTAAGATAGTCTGATGCGCATGCTGGGATTTATCAAGGTTACTAAGACTACAGATAACTATGTATAAAATGCCATGAGTGGAAAAATAAAGGGACAGATGATATAATAGGGGTTAAAGAGTTATTCCCATCTCAGACATTGAGCGCATATTGCTAGGATATGCCCACAATGTCCGTTCAGGTCCCATCTCTGGGACGTGCACCTATACTTAGAACGGAGCCTGCAAAGTCTTGGAGGGCGCACATGCGCCTTCCATTCATTCCTATAGGAGTGCTGAAAATAGCCAAGCGGAATTCCCATTGAAATGAATGGGAGGCACCCTGCGCAAGTGCAGCCACCGTTCCATTCACTTCCTTGGGGCTGACGGAAATAGCTGAGCCAATGCTCGGCTATTTTCGGTGCTCTCATAGGAATGAATAGAGACGGCCGCGTATCTGCAATGCGCCCTCCGGCACTTTGCTGGCTCCATCCTAGAGATATTGTCACGGACGTTCCCGTGGCAGGTACTAGGAGATCGGGTTAAATTGACAAGTTCACTGTGGATCTTATTGTGTCTGTGTTTTGGTGAATGCCACACCCCTTGCTTCAGGTGTTGCTTGTTTGTAATTTACTTTTCCCATAAGTAGTTGTCTCTCACTCTTGGAGGTGCGGGTTATAGATTTTCTTCCTGCCTTCTAACTAGCTGGTCGGTTGTACTCTGTGGTGCTTCTGGAGTTGCCAGTTTTCTACTTTCAGATAAGTCTGGTCTTTTCTTATTGTTTTATGTTTGTTATATTCCCTGTTTGTATCTGGGCTTGAGACAGAGACTTCCATTCGTCCATCTGGGGAAGAATGGGTTGTCTCTGGTCCTAACCTCATTCCATGGCCTTATAGGGAAATAAGGGTCTAGGTATTCAGCATATTAATATTCCTACCTTCAAGGTCTGTTCATATTGATAGGTAGTTAGGGCCCAGATTAGGGTTGTTCAGGAGGTGACCTGTTCCTTCCCTAGTTTCCAGGCCCAGTTACTGTCCCCCTTCCCTCCTGTGTTTCGTGTGGAGTTTTTCCCGCACACTGATCGTGACAGATATGCTGCCAATGTTTGAGAATGTATTGGCTCCGATGAGCCAAAGTTATTACTTTGCGAAGTCTCGTGAGACTTTGCATAATAACTTCTGAAATTTATTTACTATACTATAAAAAACCTTTTACCCAACTCAGGTTCAGTTCCAAGGTACCACTTGGAGCCAAACCCGAGTTCGGGAAATGTTTTTTTACAGTATAAATCAATTTCTGAAGTTTATATGCAAAGTCTCGCGAGACTTCGGGAAGTAATAACTTCGGCTCATCAGAGCCAATACATTCTAATACTGTACGGAGCGCTCGCTCCGTACAGTATAGAAACAAGGTTTTATGCAAATCGACTTCGGATGTTTCATCCGAAGTCGATTCGCTCAACCCTTTAAGCGACCCTAAAGAGGAACTGGTGTGACACATCATGTAGGTCAAGCTGCAATGATCATGTAAGTCAAGGTGCAATGGTATATAATGTTCCCAATGAAGAGTATACCCAAGGGGTTAGTGTGATATGGAGATTGAATAGATATTTTTTTTTTATTAAATATTTTTTATTGGGTTTTGATATAAACATCAGTACAGATACTGTATGTATATGCTTGTACAAATTATAATAAAGGTCACGGTACATTACATTCTGCATACTCGTCTCTATTGCTAGATAAGAGTAACATTATCATACTAAGTTACAATGTAATTCGGTAGTAATAGCGTTATACCTTTATACTGAAAGCAAGAATCTATATACAAGGTACGAACCCATTTAGGCTACAATAAACTTGAACAAAGGTATGAACTTGAACACAGAAAGAAGAAAAACAAGAACGTGTTTCCCAGATTGTGCTCAAAGAGATATCGAGAAGGCGTTTACCCCATGTCCAACGTTGACCTGAATATGCTATGCTTCCAAGCTATAGTATCCATGCCCTTGAGTAGGTCTTTCAGGTCTGGATGTAAGGTGCCTTCAGGTCTGGATGTAATGCTATCCACTGTGACCACTTAGGATGGAAACTGTTTAGAAAACCACTTTGGCGTGCTAGAACCTTTTCCCATAAGTAGCTATTACAGTAGATTTAACTTCTGTTATAGAGGGTATTGTTTGAGACTTCCAATATCTGTCAAAAGCAAGTTTTGAGGAATGCAATACATGACACATAATGGTACTGACCTGGCGTGGAAAAGCCTCAATGTTGATTAACAAGAGGGCTGTTTCTGGTGGTAAATGAGCCAGTATAGGGTTCATTTGTTGGAGAAGCTTGGTAATTGACTGCCAAAAGTGTTTAATTTTTGGACAATCCCAGAATATGTGGAGCAAAGAGCCACATTGTTGTGAAACGTTGGGATATATAAGTGCCAATCACTCTGGAGTGTAATACCACAATAATAACAGTTTGCAGTTTTGTTCCCAATGTGTAGCGCAGTTTGTAGATGAGTGTGCCCAATGTATGGCTTTTTGCCAGACTGCCTCTGGTAGTTTTATAGAGAGGTCCTGCTACCATTGGCATGTGTTTGTGGAAGATAGTATTATGTGTCACTGAAAAATAGAGCTGTTTCACTCCCTTCCTTTTCAATCCCCCTCCAGGTCTAAGTAGATCATTCATGACAGTAGGGGTATCAACTTTCAATGGCATTCCAGATGCAAGGAACGATGCCACTCTATTATATGTGTGCTGTTCAGTACCAGGTAACTGAAATGCTTCCTGAATTTGTTGAACTGTCATCAACTTCACGTCCCTGTAAATATCTGATAGGAATGCTATTTGACTACTTGCCCATCTGTGAATAGAAAGATCCGACATGTACGCCTTTAATGCATCGATCCAAACTCGTACCTTGATTCTAGGTTCTGTTTCTTCAACAGTGGAGCACCCCGTCCTCCATGCATTCAAGGATGCTATTACCAGTGGGGGCACCACTTTCGAGCATCAATGAATGTAGGTGGGTAGGCCCAATATAGTATTTAGACGTGTCACCCCAGTCATCTTTGCTTCAATATCAGGCCATAACTTTTGGCTGTGCTCTTCTGCCCAATGTTTGGCTTGATCCAATAAGAAGGCTATATAATAACGCTCTAGGTCTGGTAGACCCATGCCTCCATTTTGTTTAGCTTTAGTCATCAGGTGGTACGCCAATCTCTGTCTCTTCCTCTGCCGGACGAAAGAGGTCACCTGGGAGCGGAGAGAGAGGAAGATCGAGCGCGGCAAAGAGATAGGTAGCGTGCGGAAGACATAGAGAATGCGTGGTAGAATCAACATTTTGTACAGAACTATCCTGCCCATCCAGCTGATCTAATTTTTCGACGGCCTGTCCAGTTCTTCGGTAAGAGCTTTGACAGGGGGGGGGGGGGATGGTATTTTGCCTTCACCAACTGAGAAGTTGAGGGAGTGAGTTGAATGCCTAAATAGGGAATGGAGGAGGTTGCTCATTGGTATGGGAAATGTTCGGAGATGAGTAGTTTTTCTTTGTGTGGTAGTTATATAGCTAACTTTTGTGATTTGTGGACATTGACCTTATAATAAAGAAACCTTGCTAAAGAGACAAAGCACTTCTTCTACGGTTTTAAGCGAAGAACTCGAATTTGATAGGAGGAGTATTACATAATCCGCAAAAAGATATATTTTATGCTCTTGAGATACTATTGATATACCAGCTATGGAGGAGTGTTTCCTCACATCTCTGCAAAGGGTTCCATTACTAGAGTAAATATTAGGGGGGAAAGTGGGCAACCTTGTAATTAGTAATAGTTAATGGTATTATCTCCAAACCAATCACCAACACATGCGTAGATGGGTTGGAACATAATGCACGTATCGCGCTAATAATGGATTTCCCGAACCCAAAATTACTGAGAGTAGTGAAGGCGTATTCCCAACTAACCCTGTCAAACGATTTCTCTGCGTCTAACGAGAGAAGCACAGAAGGTAAACGTTTTTTGTCAGCCCAATGGATAAGGTTTATAAGCTTCCTTGTCCCATCTGGAGCCTGCCTTCCCTTGGTAAACCCTACTTGGTCTCCATTAATGAGACTTGGCAAGATCGGCAATAATCTGATGCTAACACTTTTGCATATAGCTTTACATCTGCATTAGGCCTCTTGCACACGACCGTATGGCTTTTTCAGTTTTTTGCGGAACGTAACAGCTGGCCCCTGATAGAACAGTGCTATCCTTGTCCGTTATGCGGACAATAGTAGGACATGTTCTGTCTTTGAAACGGAAATATTTAAACGGAAGGCATACGGAGTACCTTCCGTTTTTTTGCGGATCCATTGAAATGAATGGTTTTGTATATGGTCCGTATACGGAACGCCAAAAACAGAACGTAAATGGAAAAAAAAAAACGTTTGTGTGCAAGAGGCCTTAGGTCTTATGCACACGAACATTTTTTGCGTTCCGTATACGGGCCGTATACGGAACCATTCATTTCAATGGGTCCGCGAAAGATCCGTTGCTCCGTTCCGTGGCCCCCGCAAAAATTATGAGGCATGTCCTATTCTTGTCTGTTTCGCGGACAAGAATAGGCATTTCTATAATGGGCTCCCTGTTCCGTTCCGCAAATTGCGGAAGGCGCATGGCGGCATCCGTTTTTTGCGCATCCGCAATTTGCGGACTGCAAAAAACGGCACGGTCTTGTGCATGAGCCCTTAAGCAGAAAAATTGGCCTAAAATTTGCTGGGTCAGTGGGCGCTTTCCCAGGCTTTGGAAGAGTAATGATGGTGGCTTTGAGCATTTCGCCTGGAAATTGTCCTTTAAGTCTGGCTAAATTAAAAACATTGTTCAAATGTGGTGTAAGCTCTTACATAAATGTCTGGTAATATTCGCCTTCAAAGCCATCGGGACCAGGTGCTTTGTTCTTTTTGATGCCTTTAACAGCATAGATAACTTCCTGTGCAGTAATGGGGTCATCTAATTGGTTAGCTTGGTCTTTGGTAAGAGAACGAAGTTTATTTGACTGCAGGAAGTTATTAATTTCAAGGGACGATGGTTGATGGACGCTATTATCGCTTAGATCAGGGATGCCCAACCTGCGGCCCTCCAGCTATTGCAAAACTACAACTTCCAGCATGCCCAGCACAGTCTACAGCTATCGGCCTACAGCAGGGCATGATGGGAGTTGTAGTTTTTCAACAGCTGGAGGGCCGCAGGTTAAGCATCCCTGGATCAGATGAATGTAGTGTACACTGGGACAAGGGTGTAGGATATAGGATGTATGGGTAAATGATACAGTACAATGATGTAAACTGGAGTGTGGACGTAGGGGCAGAGTTACTATTGAATATGTGCCAGTTTTTGCAACAAAAACTGGTGTGCATGCTTTACGTCACATTTACCAACTGTTTTACACATTTTACTCCTGGCCCAAAAGTGGTGTGGCTTTGTGATAGAAGCGTGGCCTAAATGTGCCACCATGTACAAAAAATGGACTAAAATTATGGCACATTTTGTAGTAAACCTATGCCAGCTTAGGGCTCTTTCACACCTGCGTTCTTTTCTTCCGGCATAGAGTTCCGTCGTCGGGGCTCTATGCCGGAAGAATCCTGATCAGGATTATCCCCATGCATTCTGAATGGAGTGAAATCCGTTCAGGATGCATCAGGATGTCTTCAGTTCCGGAACGGAACGTTTTTTGGCCGGAGAAAATACCGCAGCATGCTGCGCTTTTTGCTCCGGCCAAAAATCCGGAACACTTGCCGCAATGCCGGATCCGGAATTAATGGCCATTGAAAGGCATTGATCCGGATCCGGCCTTAAGCTAAACGTCGTTTCGGCGCATTGCCGGAGCCGACTTTTAGCTTTTTCAGAGTGGTTACCATGGCTGCCGGGACGCTAAAGTCCTGGCAGCCATGGTAAAGTGTAGCGGGGAGCGGGGGAGCAGTATACTTACCGTCCGTGCGGCTCCCCGGGCGCTCCAGAGTGACGTCAGGGCGCCCCAAGCGCATGGATCATGTGATCGCATTGGACACGTCATCCATGCGCATGGGGCGCTCTGACGTCATTCTGGAGCGCCCCGGGAGCCGCACGGACTGTAAGTATACCGCTCCCCCGCTCCCCGCTCCTACTATGGCAACCAGGACTTTAATAGCGTCCTGGGTGCCATAGTAACACTGAAAGCATTTGGAAGACGGATCAGTCTTCAAATGCTTTCAGTACACTTGCGTTTTTCCGGATCCGGAGTGTAATTCCGGCAAGTGGAGTACACGCCGGATCCGGACAACGCAAGTGTGAAAGAGGCCTTATATGTGGAGTAAACTAAGACTAGACTTTTGGTACATGGATACAGTTTCCCACAGCAACCAATCAGATTCCTCTTTTCATTTCCCAAGGGAGCTGTCCAAAATGAAAGGTGGAATATGATTGGTTATTATGGGCAACTAAGTTAGTTCTACTTTACACCAGGTTGATAAATGACCCCTTAGGCATCTTGCGCACGACTGTATGTATTTTGCGGTCCGCAAAAAACGGATCTGCAAAAAATACAGATGACATCCATGTGCATTCCGTATTTTGCGGAACGGAACAGCTGGCCCCTAATAGAACAGTACTATCCTTGTCCGTGATGCGGACAATAATAGGACATTTATTTGCGGAGCAGAAATACGGACATACGGAAACAGAATGCACACAGAGTAAATTCAGTTTTTTTTTGCGGACTCATTGAAATGAATGGTTCCACATACTGTCCGCAAATAAAATGGAACTGAAACGGAAAGAAAATACGTTCGTGTGCAAGAGGCCTTAATCTGTAATTCTGCCCTGTTGTAAATGTCATATGCCAGTAGTATAATATTTCCAAGCATGGAGGGAAAACCTTTTTACCACTGGGCAGGATTTGCAGAAACAGCAATTGCTTTACCTAGCTTTTGTAGTGCATTTTCAGTCACTACAGACAGGCTTATAGTCTTTCTATTGTTTTTTTGAGTTTTCTCAATAATTCATAATGATATTTTCCATTTTCCTAATAGTTCTTTTGAAAGCATTTACCAATTCTATTGATCTCCCAATTTTATTTTCAGGACTCACTTCTTGCTAGTCCCATTATCCTAGACCTGGTGATGCTCACTGACCTCTGTCAAAGGATAACATTTTGCACTGAAAAAGACCAAGACTTTCAAACATTTCACAGTATCCTGTCCATTCTCAGCTTCCTTTGTAAAGCCCCACTGGTGCCAGAGGGAACACCAGTAATTAATGCGCTTTTCAGGCAGAGAAACTGCATCGAGAACATCCTCAGGTACTGTATACACAGTTATCATGTGCAAATGCATAAAGTGTGATCCTCCATATGCCAGCCATCTTCTGATGGCATCTCTTTCATAGGCCGAGTTCACATGAACGTCTGTGACCCGTGCCCGTGCTGCGGGCCGCAATGCACGATCGCCGGCCGTAGGTCAGCCGCATCGGATTGCGGACCCATTCACTTTAATGGGTCCGCGATCTGCCCGTTCCGCAAAAAGATAGGACATGTTCTATCTTTTTGCGGAACGGAAGTACGGGAAGCACTCCGTAGTGCTTCCGAGGAGTCCCGTTCCGTGCGGTAGTTCAATGGGTCCGCAAATCCGGAATTGCGGACCCATTGAAGTGAAAGGGTCTGCATCCGTGATGCGGAATGCACACGGAACTGTGGCCGTGTATTGCGGCCCGCAATACGGCCACGGATCACACACGTTCGTGTGAACTCGGCCATACACTGTAGGTGGTAAATATGGATTTTTTTAACCACTTCCCATCTGGGCCATTTTTTTCCCCCTTCCTGACCAGGCCTAATTTTGCAAAACTGACATATCTCACTTTATGTGGTAATAACTTTGGAACGCCTTTACTTATCTAGGTCATTCAGAGATTGTTTTCTCGTGAGCGCTGTGTATGCAGTGATCCAGAAGGCAGGGACACCTGGGCACTGTCCCTGCCTTCTCTCTGGGTTGCCCTGCTGTCACTGACAGCGGGCAACCCGATCAGCCGCTGCACGATTAGCGTGCAGCTGCAGTTTCTGAACGGACGTTCTGGAACGTCCATTCAGAAATGGAGAATCACCTCCCGGACGTTTATAGTCTATGGGCGGACGGGAGGTGGTTAAATCTGCGCTTTTTTGTGCAATTACCTGATTTGGGATTTATCATTTTATTGCTGAGTAGAAATGCAATATATGTGCTATATTATATTTATCTGGTATTTCCTTTTTAAACCCCAGCCTAGACATGAGCAAAAGAAGGCCTATAGAATTTGCCACCTTGTGGTGACATGAAATTGTAGTTGTGATTTGTTTCGATACCAAAATTTTGATTCGGTTTCAATACCATAAAAAATTATTGCGATACTCGATACCACGTGGAAAAAATAAAACGCAAAAAAAGCCGCGTGCATTCTGCATTTTATGGAACGTCCAGCCCATAATAGAACGGTTCTATCCTATTTTTGGGGGGGACAAGGTGACAAAAAAAAAAAAGCAAATCAAGCAGTTTTTCTTTTCTTTTTTTTCCTTTTACAGTGTTCACCGCATAAGAGATTTTTATATTTTGGGCTTTTCGGACGTGGCGATATGTAATATATATTTTATATGTAAAATTGGGTGATTTATACTATTTTGGTGTATTTTTGTAACTTTTTTTTTTACAGTTTATTTAATAACTATTTCCCCCCTTAGGGGCAGAACCTGGGATCTTTTAATCCCTTGTCCTTTACACCCCGATAGAGCTCTATTAGGGTGAATAGCCTCTTACACTGTCCCTGCTGCCCTGTGCTCTGTGCACACGGCAGCAGGGAGCTGACTATGGCAGCCAGGGCTTCAGTAGCGCCCTGGCTGCCATGGTAACCGATCGGAGCCCCAGGATTACACTGCTGGGGCTCTGATCAGAAGCTGCCACTGCCGCCAATGAGAGGAGGTGAGGGGACTCTGTGGCCACTGCCACCAACGATTTTAATACTGTGGAGGGGGCACAGTGCACAGTGCACCACTAATGATAATGAACGTTTAATATACAAATACAGCCGGCGGCAGAAACACATTGCCGGCACCCGACCTCTGACAGGGCGCTGCGATCAGCAGCAGTTAACCCCTCAGGGGTTAATTGCTGCAGATCGCAGGGTGCCGGCAATGTGTTTCTGTCGCTTGTATTTGTAATGTATTAAACATTAGTTATCATTGGTGGCGCCCCGCTGCGGTCTCATTGGTGGCAAGCAGCACAGGGGGAGTGAAAGACTGCTTCCTTCTCCCCGTGCTGCTGAGGGAACATGGCGCACGCTGAGAGCAGCGTGCTCATGTTCTCTGATACTGGGCTGTGCAGTAGCAGAGCCCGGTATCGTATCAAAGTATCGACTGGATATCGAAAGTTCGATACCCGAAACAACCCTAGTTGTGATGTGTTACCTGAAGGTGACGTTGAAGGGTAGCCTATACCAGACAACCTAGTGCCTCTACACAATCAGTGCTACATGGGTTGTCTGTGTGTCCATTGCTAAGTTGTAAAGATTTGGAAAATATATTGATTACAAAAAAAAAAAGAAGTAATTTTCCTTATTCTTATGATGCAATTACTATACTGTTTTTTTGTGTGTGTTTTTCCACAGGGCATGTTTGGGTCTACCACCTCAGAATCATATGATGTTGGAGTACAAGATGCAGAGAAGTTTCATGAGTCTCAAGAGATCCAGCACAGTCTTCACACCTTGCCCTATTGCTAGTAAGAAAGGGACTGGCCAAGTTAACTGCTTACATCACCAATACATAACAAATGGCCACTCAAATAAACTGGAACAAACTGTGAACACCAGTGACACGGAGATAGAGAATTAGTTCAGTTCTACAACTTTTCTACTAGAATCTACCAATATGGACCCTTTATAATGGAAAATTAGCATAGAATTTTGGGGGATCACCCTACAACGGTTGCACAGATCTCTTCCTGCATCAGATCTTGTTAGATGTGTGATAAGTGAAGTGATCTAGTTACTAAAACGTTGCACTGCTTTCTGGTTAACATTCATATGTTATTTTAATGTTAATGTTTTGAGGTTAATAAATCTAACTTCAGGTGACTTTGAATGATGTCTTTTTTAACAAACTGAATTAGAATATAAAGCACTACAAAAATGTAAATGCCTGATATATAGAGGTGAGGGAATTGATTTGTAAGAAGGGATCTGCACCTGTCGTGGGGTGTCCCCAAAGCTGAGGCCGCTTCTCCTGCCACTTTGATTGACAAGGCCGCATATCTCGCCAGTCTCTAGCAATCTTGCGCCTGTGCCGCTGTTCCAAGTAGTGGTACAAGCGCAGATGCTCTGCTTCCACTACTGGAGCAGCAACTGTTAATGCGCTGCTACCCACAGGTGTAGAGATGCATGCAGCCTCTGCACCTGAGCTCCTACTCGGAGTATCAGCAGAGGGGCAAGATTGTGGGCAGCATGTTGGTTCAGTGGTTAGCACTGGTGCCTTGCAGCGCTGGGGTCCTAGGTTCGAATCTGACCAAAGACAACATTGGCATGGAGTTTGCATATTCTCCCCATGTTTGTGTGGGTTTCCTCCGATTACTCCTGATTCCTCCCACACTCCAAAGACCTTAGGGACTTTAGATTGTGAGCCCCATTGGGGACAGTTGGATGCTAATGTCTGTAAAGCGCTGCGGAATATAGTAGTGCTATTTAAGTGCATTAAATAAATAAATAAGATGTGAGAGCAGGGAGAGATGTCCAGCCCTGTCAATCAAGTGGCATAGGGAGTGTTCTCTGCTTCAGAGAGACCACGCAGCAGGTGCCGAACACTGCTTGATGTGACAAATCGATTGGTTCATGTCTGCTGATATCCTATAATTATATAGAATAAAAGAGAGGCAAATTAAACCTCACATCCCACACAAATGCTTGCCTTGTAACTCCTTATCCCTCACAAGGGGAACATTTCAGCTATCCATCAATGCAACAATCTCCTTACGTCCTGTTTCAGCAATCCATATCCTAGTTTTTCTCAGGCATGGGTACACCATAGGTAAAGTCTAGCTACAGAGGGGCAGGGTTAAAATTGCAGGTCTACATGAAATTACTGGGTAAGAGTGTCATTTGATGTACACAAGTTATCAGCAATGCAGGAGAAACATCAGAGTAAAGCCTCATGCACACGTCCGTGGAACACGGACCGTGAGATACCGGCCTGGATTCCTGCTGAGTGCACGAGCGCATGGTGTCATTGGTTGCTATGGCGCCGTGTGCCCGCTGCTGTACAGTAATACACTCGTATTATCTATACTCAGCAGGAATCCAGGCCGGTGTCTCACGGTCCGTATTCCACGGACGTGTGCATGAGGCTTAATATAGACATATAATTGAAGCTAATTTTCTTTTCCCAGCTGAGGGTACCAGGTGTGTTGCCTTTCCATTTCCAATGTGTAGTCAAATTTGAGTTTTTGACTGGAAGTTCACATTAAAATCCCTGTATTATTTCAGTGGAGTAATCACATAGTCACACACTTCACACGTATTCTTAGCCAGTGGCTGCATACATGCTTGGTAACTAACAAACAAATATGGTTGCAGTTTATTCACTGATCAGCCATGAACATGATGTTTAATAGGTCTGACACTGAGAAAACTAGCTGCCTGCAGCGGCCACCAGGGGGAGATACCTGCATGTGGTTTTATACCAGTGAATTCAATAGAAGCTGTAAGAATTGCTGTGCAGTAAGCTTGCAAATCATATGACTGTTAAAGCAGGTAAAGTAGTTTAGCACCAGACTCCTAACCACAGGGCCATAGCAGTAGCATGCCATGTCTCTGTGGTAGTTTAGCTCTGTGGTAGATTAATTAATAAATATGGACAGCGCACTCGAAGAAATCCGGGACCATGTGTGTACACAAAGAATTATTTTATTTCACTAATAGGTCAACAAACAATAAAATCAATAACATATGGTAGTTAAAATGTGAATATTAGCTCTATAATATTAGCTCTATACATAAAGTAGACAATAAAATGCTGCGAATAGACTAAGAATCGAATTATTGATGGAGACCATACATATATTCCAAATCACAGATACAATACTCAGTAAATATTCGATAAAATTTTCGACCAAATGTCCTAAGGACTCAGTATGAACAACTGTATGCAATTGTAGATTCCTAGTTGGTTGCTAAAGTGGAAAATTTGGCGATTCTCTGTTTTTACCACTATATATTTTTTCTATGTATGAAATTGGATAGTAATCACAGACACCTGAAAGAATCGGTAGGCCGGATCTGACGTCTGGTAATTGACCAATGAAACCATGCTATACACAAGAGGTGCACTATAAAAGAGGGGACTTGAGAGGGGGATGAATACCACTGAGGAAGGGGTGAACACTGGGACCCCGAAACGCATCTGGTGCTACATCCCCCACTTTTGCTGCACGGAAAGACTGAATACTAACTATCGACTGCCATTGACCGGAGGTGTGTTGCTTTAAATCGACGAAAGTTGATAGCAGAGGACTAACAAACAGAAGGCTGATTATCACTGGCCTGGGGATCGATGAAAGTCCATCAATGGGATCCATATCAGCAGGAATCTCCCGATAAAATAGTGCTACAAACAACGGAGGCACGTTTGGGGAGAGAGAACATCTCGAGGTCTGGCAGAAAGTTCAGTCGATTAAAAGGTAAAGTGACGTGCAAGTTGTTTAGTAGCGGGACGCCGCTACCTACCCTGTTTAAGCGGGACGCCGCTGTTTCAGGTGTGGGCAAAATTGCCATATGAACATTGTCTCTTGGTCTCAAAAAGTTATTGGATATCATTTACTGATTTTCTGCAGGACATTGCACAGAACCGATTTTATTACTATTGTTCTTTTGGGGCATCTCCATCCCTTCTATAGACATTGGGTCGAAAATTTAACAGCCAAACAAAACTTAACATTTATTACCCTGATTCTGCCGTTTACATAAACACCCCACATTTGGTCGTAAAATGATGTAAGGGCACACGGCAGGGCGCAGAAGAAAAGGAAGGCAGATTTTGCAGAACTGGCTTTAGATGCCATGTCCCATTTGAAGCACCCCTGATGCACCCATACAGTAGAAACTCCCAATTTTGGAAACTAGGGGATAAGGTGCCAGTTTTATTGGTACATTTTGGGGTACAAATTATGTTTAATTGCTCCAAAAAATAGCTGTTTTGGCACTGTTTTTATTTTTTACAACATTCTTCTGACTGGGTAGATCATGTGCTATTTTTATAGAGCAGGTTGTTACGGACGCAATGATATCAAATATGTCTACTTTCTTTGTTTCAGTTTTACATAATAAAGCATTTTTGAAAAAAAAATTGTTTTTGTGCCTCCATTTTCTGAACGCCATATTTTTTTTTATATGTCTGCCGATCGTTTTGTGCAGGGGCTCGTTTTTTACAGAAAGAGTTGACGTTTTTATTGGTACCATTTTTGGGTACATATGATTTTTTGATCATTCATTATTACCCATAAAGGGCAAGGTGACCAAAAAATTGGTTGTTTTAGCACAGTTTTTATTAGGTCATGTGACATTTTTAGGGGTTAGGTCATGTGACATTTTTATAGTGCAGATTGTTACCTAATATGTATACTTTGATTAAGTTTTACATAATAGCATTTTTTTTAACGAAAAAAATGATGTTTTAGCGTCTCCATAGTCTGAGAGACATAACTTTTTAATTTTTTGACTGATTGTCTTAGGGTCTCATTTTTTGCGGGATGAGGGGACTGTTTGATTGGTACTATTTTGGGGGGCGTACGCCTTTTTGATCGCTTGGTGTTGCACTTTATGTGATGTTAGGTGACAAAAAATGGCTTTATTGGCACTTTTTATTTTTTACTGTGTTCATCTGAGGGGTTAGATCATGTGATATTTTTATAGAGCAGGTTGTACCTAATATGTCTTTTTATTTATTTATTACACTTTAACACAATAATAGCAGTTTTGAAGAAAAAAAAACATATTTTTGTGTCTCCATTGCCTGAGAGTCATATTTATTTTTTATTTTTTGACCAATCATCTTAGGTAGGGTCTAATTTTTTGCGGGATCAGGTGACGGTTTGATTGGTACTATTTTGGGGGGCATACGCCTTTGCAATTTTGCAATTTTTGGAAAATCAAAGGAGGGGCAGTAACGTAATAAAACTAAACTTTTAATATTGCTAAGTAAAAATCCTCAAGAAAACAAAAAAAAAACTACAAACATAAACACACAAACAGATACAGCACCTCAGACCATGCTCTACAGTGGTGAAGCAAGGTCACATGACCTCAGGTCCGTACGCCAGAATCCCCTAAACAAATTTTGGATCTGGAGACGTACCTTTTTAAGTAAAAAGGAAAGGTCTTACCGGTTTCGGTAGATGGTCAATGCTGTTCGCAATCAGGCCTCATGCACACGACCGTATTTTTTTGCGGTCCGCAAAACGGGGTTCCGTTTTTCCGTGATCCGTGACCGTTTTTTCGTCCGTGGGTCTTCCTTGATTTTTGGAGGATCCACGGACATGAAAAAAAAAGTCGTTTTGGTGTCCGTCTGGCCGTGCGGAGCCAAACGGATCTGTCCTGAATTACAATGCAAGTCAATGGGGACGGATCCGTTTGACGTTGACACAATATGGTGCAATTTCAAACGGATCCGTCCCCCATTGACTTTCAATGTAAAGTCAGGAGTTAATATACCATCGGATCGGAGTTTTCTCCAATCCGATGGTATATTTTAACTTGAAGCGTCCCCATCACCATGGGAACGCCTCTATGTTAGAATATACCGTCGGATTTGAGTTACATCGTGAAACTCAAATCCGACAGTATATTCTAACACAGAGGCGTTCCCATAGTGATGGGGACGCTTCAGGTTAGAATATACTAAAAGAACTGTGTACATGACTGCCCCCTGCTGCCTGTGTACATGACTGCCCCCCCTGTAGTTAACACATTGGTGGCCAGTGTGGCCGGCCCCCCCTCCCTCCCCCGTAGTTAACTCATTGGTGGCCAGTGTGGCCGGCCCCCCTCCCTCCCCTGTAGTTAACTCATTGGTGGCCAGTGGGCCCCCCCCTCCCCTGTAGTTAACTCATTGGTGGCCAGTGTGGCCGGCCCCCCTCCCTCCCCTGTAGTTAACTCGGTGGCCAGTGGGCCCCCCCTCCCTCCCCCTCCTAATTAAAATCTCCCCCCTATCATTGGTGGCAGCGGAGTGTACCGATCGGAGTCCCAGTTTAATCGCTGAGGCTCCGATCGGTAACCATGGCAACCAGGACGCTACTGCAGTCCCGGGTTGCCATGGTTACTTAGCAATTTGTAGAACCATTATACTTACCTGCGAGCTGCGATGGTCTGCGTCCGGTCGGGAGCTCCTCCTACTGGTAAGTGACCGATCCGGCCGGGAGCTCCTCCTACTGGTAAGTGACATGACCTGTCACTTACCAGTAGGAGGAGCTCCCGGCCGGACCTGTCACTTACCAGTAGGAGGAGCTCCTGACCGGACGCAGACCATCGCAGCTCGCAGGTAAGTATAATGGTTCTACAAATTGCTAAGTAACCATGGCAACCGGGACTGCAGTAGCGTCCTGGTTGCCATGGTTACCGATCGGAGCCCCAGCGATTAAACTGGGACTCCGATCAGTACACTCCGCTGCCACCAATGATAGGGGGGAGATTTTAATTAGGAGGGGGAGGGAGGGGAGAAGGCCCACTGGCCACCAACGAGTTAACTACAGGGGAGGGAGGGGGGGGCCCACTGGCCACCAACGAGTTAACTACAGGGGAGGGAGGGGGGGCCCACTGGCCACCAACGAGTTAACTACAGGGGAGGGAGGGGGGCCGGCCGCACTGGCCACCAATGAGTTAACTACAGGGGAGGGGGGGCCCACTGGCCACCAATGAGTTAACTACAGGGGAGGAGGGGCCCACTGGCCACCAATGAGTTAACTACAGGGGAGGGGGGGGCGGCCGCACTGGCCACCAATGAGTTAACTACAGGGGAGGGAGGGGGGGGGGCGGCCACACTGGCCACCAATGTGTTAACTACGGGGGGGGGGGGGGGGGGCTGCCCCCTGCTGCCTGGCAGCACCTTCCAGGCAGCAGGGGGCAGTCATGTACACAGTTCTGTTAGTATATTCTAACCTGAAGCGTCCCCATCACCATGGGAACGCCTCTGTGTTAGAATATACTGTCGGTTCTGAGTTTTCACGAAGTGAAAACTCAGCTTTGAAAAAGCTTTTATGCAGACGGATCTTCGGATCCGTCTGTATAAAAACTAACCTACGGCCACGGATCACGGACACGGATGCCAATCTTGTGTGCATCCGTGTTCTTTCACGGACCCATTGACTTGAATGGGTCCGTGAACCGTTGGCCGTGAAAAAAATAGGACAGGTCACGGATCACGGATGCGGCTGCAAAACGGTGCATTTTCCGATTTTTCCACGGACCCATTGAAAGTCAATGGGTCCGCGAAAAAAAAACGGCACAACGGCCACGGGTGCACACAACGGTCGTGTGCATGAGGCCTCAACGAAATGCCAGTAAAAAGGAAGTGTTTATAGTTACACTGCGGAGTTACACCATACACCCTTCAGCAGGTGCAGCTAGTTTAGTTTTAAGCCCGTGTCCCCTGATGATTCATGGGGCTCTTTTTTATAGATATAGTTTGATACGTTCTCTTGATAAAATGCATTGGGTCACATGAATGTATCATGATGATCTGAATGCACTCATTTTTCCAGCACCCGATCAGGTACCCGCTCTTTAGCCTCCGAGTACAACATCTGGTAGGGCTATCCAGGGGATCATAGATCAGGGTAAGGTTCCGGATGGGGCCACCCCTTGCGGGTCACAGACCCCATGTTAGGAGGCTACTAAGGTCCAATAGGTCAAGTAGGGCGCAACAGGGTCAGTTTTCTCTCCCTGAGGCTTTCCCACTTAAAAGACCGTTTATCTGACAAGCTCATAGCCGGAGCATCATCTCCAGAATGGATATTGGGTATTAGCCCGCAGGATCAAAGTAACCTCCCTTTTTACTGGCATTTCGTTGATTGCGAACAGCGTTGACTATCTACCGAAACTGGTAAGACCTTTCCTTTTTACTTGAAAAGGTACGTCTCCAGATCCAAAATTAGTTTAGGGGATTCTGGCGTACGGACCTGAGGTCATGTGACCTTGCTTCACCACAGTAGAGCATGGTCTGAGGTTCTGTATCTGTATCTGTTTGTGTTTATGTTTGCAGGGTTTTTTAGTTTTTTTTAGGATTCTTACTTAGTAATATTAAATTAAAAGTTTAGTTTTATTATGTTACTGCCCGTCCTTTGATTTTCTGCATTTACGCTTTGAGCAGTACTTGGGGAGAGGTGCGAACGCACTGTTCTCTCCCGGGTTGACAAATCCGTTTTCACTCTGTTGCAATTTTTGTGATGTAAGGTGACAAAAAATGTATTGTTTTGCACTTATTTTTCTTTTTTTCTTTACGGTGTTCACCTTAGGGGTTAGGTCATGTGATATTTTTATATAGCTGGTTGTTATGGACGCGGCGATACCTATTATGTATACTTTTTTTTTTTCATTTTAACCCCTTATGGACCCTGCCATATTTCACATTAAGGAGTTGGCCATTTTTTGCAAATCTGATATGTGTCACTTTTTGGGAGTTTCTACTCTAGGGGTGCATCAGGGGGGCTTCAAATGGGACATGGTGTCAAAAAACCAATCCAGCAAATTCTGCCTTCCATTCTGAAAGCCATAGTTTATTTTTTGGGCGACTGTCTTATGTAGGGGCTCACTTTTTGTGGGATGAGATGATGGTTTGATTGGCACTATTTTGGGGTGCATATGACTTTTTGATCGCTTGCTATTACAATTTTTATGATGTAAGGTGACAAAAAATGGCTTTTTTGATACCGTTTATATATTTTTTTTCCGGTGTTCATCTGAGGGGTTAGGTCATGTGGTATTTTTATAGAGCAGGTTCTTACTGACGCAGGGATACCTAATATGTTTACTTTTTTAAATGTATTTAAGTTTTACACAATAATATAATTTTTGAAACAAAAAATAAATCATTTTAGTGTCTCCTTAGTTTGAGAGCCATAGTTTTTTTTTTTTTTTTTGGGCGATTGTCTTAGGTAGGAGCTCATTTTTTGTAGGATGAGGTGATGGTTATATTGGTTCTATTTTGGGGGGCATATACCTTTTTTAATCGCTTGGTGTTTCACTTTTAGTGATGTAAGGTGACAAAAATATATATTTTTTAGAACAGTTTTTATTTAATTTTTTGGACGGTGTTCACCTGAGGGGTTAGGTCATATGATATTTTTATAGAGCCGGTCGTTACGGATGTGGCAATATCTAATATGTATACTTTCTTTTATTTATTTAAGTTTTACACAATAATATAATTTTTGAAACAAAACAAAATAATGTTTTAGTGTCTCCATATTCTGAGAGTCATAGTTTTTTTAATTTTTTGGGCGATTGTCTTAGATAGGGGATAATTATTTGAGGGATGATATAACTGTTTAATTGGCACTATTTTGGGGTGCATATGACTTTTTGATCGCTTGCTATTACACTTTTTGTGATGTAAGGTGCAAAAATGGCTTTTTACCCATTTTTTTTTTTTTTTTTTTTACGGTGTTCACCTGAGAGGTTAGATCATGTGGTATTTTTATAGAGTAGGTTCTTACTTTTTTATTTTGTTTACATTTAAGATAAAAAAAGCATTTTTGAAACAAAATAATCATGTTTTAGTCTGAGAGCCATAGTTTTTTTATTTTTTGGGTGATTGTCTTAGGGCTCATTTTTTGCGGGATGAGATGACGGTTAGATTGGCACTATTTTGGGGGCATACACCTTTTTGATGGCTTGGTGTTGCACTTTTAGTTTTGTAAGGTGACAAAAAAATGGTTTATTTAGTACAGTTTTTATTTTATTTTTTTGACGGTGTTCATCTGAGGGGTTTGGTCATGTGATATGTTTATAGAGCCGGTCAATATGGACGCGGCGATACCTGATATGTCCTAAATATTTCCCTATTTTTATTTTTTTATTTTTAACTTTATTTGGTGAAAATTACATTTTGTTTTGTAGAGGAGCGATGAACCCCTTGACTACCGAGTGTGCAGGCTTGACCTGTGGCCTGAGCTATCCCAATTTGCGATAGAACTTTTGGCCTGCCCCGCTTCAAGTCTCCTGTCAGAAAGGACCTTCAGTGCAGCAGGAGGTATTGTCACTGAGAAGAGAAGTCGCCTAAGTCAAAAAAGTCTAGATTACCTCACCTTTATTAAGATGAATGAGGGATGGATCCCGAAGGGACTGACAGTGGGCGATACATTCGACTAAAACAGGCCTGATGAAATGAGCTGCCTTGGGCTAAAAATGATCCACACGCTGCTGTATTTTATCTCTGAATGCTGGATGACTTGCGTGACTTATCCGCCACCAACTAGGGTTCAAGCCGCAATGTTTTAGTGCACTTTCTGCCTGGGAATCATCAATTTTTCTGGCCGCTGCTACAGCGGCTGCAACAATACCGAATTTTTCATGCATGTGTACATGCCTAATTTTTCTGGCCTCTGGTGCTGCACTGTGGCTTCAAAAACCAAACAAAAAAAAAAGGCACATACATGTGTCTATTCCCCTTCGTGATCGTTACCTTGTGGTGGTGAAGGGGCTTGCGTATCACAATGAAGCGACCACCTCTATGAGTGTGTTGGCAATAGCAATGTTGGCACACCCCAGATGATAAGGTCGTTGCTTAATTGTGAACAGACCAAAAGCGATCTGCTGGATAATTTTTCATAGAAAAAACATAAATTTTCTTTGTGATCATCTAAGGCAGCGGTTCTCAACCTAGGGGTCGCGACCCCTTTGGGGGTCGATCGGCCCTTTCCGGGGGGTCGCCTGAGGCTTCCTATTGTGGGTCGCCCGCACAACGGCAGCGGCCCCTTATCCTCGCGCACAGGAAGTGATGTCCTATCACTGCCTGTGCTTGAAGGAGCCTGACGTCTGGACGGGTAAGTCGGGCCGCCTGTCTGCTGAGGTCCGAGTTTTTTCGTTATTGACACCGCCGCTGAGCACCACTGCCACCAATGATTTAATTGAGCCTGGCTAATTTTATTTTAATTATTTGGCTGAGCAAGGCTTAATTTATTTGGGGGGACATGAAGCACCGCTGATTTATTTATTTGGGGGACCCTGAGCACTTCTGATTTATTTATTTGGGGGACCCTGAGCACCATTGATTTATTTATTTGGGGGGGGGGGACCTGAAGCACCGCTGATTTATTTATTTGGGGGACCCTAAGCACTTCTGATTTATTTATTTGGGGGACCCTGAGCACCATTGATTTATTTATTTGGGGGAAACCTGATGCACCACTGATTTATTTATTTGGGGTACCCTGAGCACCGCTGATTTATTTATTTGGGGGAGACCTGAAGCCCCGCTGATTTATTTATTTGGGGGACCCTGAGCACTTCTGATTTATTTATTTGGGGGGGACTTGAAGCACCACTGATTTATTTATTTGAGGGGTACCCTGAGCACCACTGATTTATTTAATTTTTTTTTTGGGGGGGGGGGGGTACTGTGAGCACCACTGATTTATTTTTTAGGGGGTATTTGTTTATTATTTATTTTAAAGTTATTTATTTGGTTTACAAATATTTAGTATTTATGCTAAAGTTCTGTGGTTATGAATGAATACTTGTGTATTTGAATTAACATTTGGTGTATTGGTGTCTGTGCGTGTTTTTGGTGGGTCATCATAACAGTAGCAAAATTAGTTATGACGTAGCAAGGAAAAAAATGTAATGGTTGGGGGTAACCACAACATGAACTGTATTAAGGGGTCACGGCTTTAGAAAGGTTGAGAACCACTGATCTAAGGTGATCATTAAAGCCTACTAGGCCAACATTTGGCCCACACTGCAGAATCATTGTTTTCTGGGTCACTTAACCGTCACTGAAGTACCTCAGCACGACCATAGGCTTTGAAAAACCCCCATCGCCTGCAATCTCCCAAACGTGCGCACGAGCACAGTCATCACTACACCAAGATTGACGCATAGAGGAATAAAATTTATGTCATGAGTGTGTCAACTATTGACAACTCTTTGCGGTTGTCTAAAATCTATTCCATACACGTCCAATGACAGGGGACGTAACAGGGATTAAATTGATAGGAATAGTACTACTTAACACACCTTATAATAATAATAATAATAATAATACTAGTGGACGTAACAGGGATTAAACTGATAGGAATAGTACTACTTAACACACCACTCCTATCTGGTGGCACAGTAGATTGCACGCGCAGTGCCCCAAATTGGACGTAGGAGGACCGACCAAGCATCTTTTCACATCTCCCGGTTCCTAAAATCGATTCCATATACACGTCCCCTGATAGGGGACGTAACAGGGATTAAACTGATAAGAATAGTACTACTTAGCACACCGCTCCTATCTGGTGGCACAGTAGATTGCACGCGCAGTGCCCCAAATTGGACGTAGGAGGACCGACCAAGCATCTTTTTCCATCTCCCGGTTCCTAAAAACGATTCCATATACACGTCCCCTGATAGGGGACGTAACTTGGATTAAACTGATAAGAATAGTACTACTTAACACACCGCTCCTATCTGGTGGCACAGTAGATTGCACGCGCAGTGCCCCAAATTGGAAGTAGGAGGACCGACCAAGCATCTTTTTCCATCTCCCGATTCCTAAAATCGATTCCATATACACGTCACCTGATAGGGGACGTAACAGGGATTAAACTGATAGGAATAGTACTACTTAACACACCACTCCTATCTGGTGGCACAGTAGATTGCACGCACAGTGCCCCAAATTGGAAGTAGGAGGACCGACCAAGCATCTTTTTCCATCTCCCGATTCCTAAAATCGATTCCATATACACGTCCCCTGATAGGGGACTTAACAGGGATTAAACTGATAGGAGTGGTGTGTTAAGTAGTACTATTCCTATCAGTTTAATCCCTGTTACGTCCCCTATCAGGTGACGTGTATATGGAATCGATTTTAGGAACTGGGAGATGGAAAAAGATGCTTGGTCGGTCCTCCTACTTCCAATTTGGGGCACTGCGCGTGCAATCTACTATTCCACCAGATAGGAGTGGTGTGTTAAGTAGTACTATTCCTATCTGATGGCACAGTAGTTTGCACGCGCAGTGCCCCAAATTGGAAGTAGGAGGACCGACCAAGCATCTTTTTCCATCTCCCGGTTCCTAAAATCGATTCCATATACACGTCACCTGATAGGGGACGTAACAGGGATTAAACTGATAGGAATAGTGCTACTTAACACACTTTATAATAACGCAGAGAGAGGCAACGCAGAGAGAGGAGTCTGAAGAAGAAGAGTCAGAGGAGGAAGTTGGCTTTGAGGAGGTGAAAGACCAACCACAGCAGGCGTCCCAGGGGGCTTGTTGTCACCTTTCGGGGACCCTTGGTGTTGTACGTGGCTGGGTGGAAAAAGAGACCTTCAATGACATCAGTGAGGACAAGGAACGGGACATGGCTAGCTTGGTATCCAACCTTGTGCAAATGGGGAGTTTGCGGTTGTGCAAATGGACTGTTTGCGATTGTTTGCGGTGTGTTAAACGGGGAGTTTGGTCTGTCACTGTGAAGCGGGCGTAACCCTTACACTACCTGTTCGATACAACATCATACCTGATATTTTAAAGCACATTATTCCAAACAATTTAGGAATGTTAGGTGATTTATGCTCTTTATGGATTAAAACCAGACTCTGTGTCAACTATGTAATTTTCCATGGGAGTTTTGCCATGGATCCCCCTCCGGCATGCCACAGTCCAGGTGTTAGTCTCCTTGAAACAACTTTTCATTCACTATTGTGGCCAGAAAGAGTCCCTGTGGGTTTTAAAATTTGCCTGCCTGTTGAAGTCTATGGCGGTTCGCCCGTTCGCGAACATTTGCGGAAATTCGCGTTCGCCGTTCGCGAACGAAAATTTTTATGTTCGTGACATCTCTATTAGAAACTACGGGATAGGGTGGCAGTATTGTTGGTACTAGTTTAGGGTACATATAATTTTTGGTTGCTCTATATTACACTTTTTGTGAGGCAAGGTAACAAGAAATAGCTGTTTTGGCACCGTTTTTATTTTTTGTTAATTACAACATTCATCTGACAGGTTAGATCATGTGATATTTTTATAGACCAGGTTGTCACGGATGCGGCTATACCTAATATGTATACTTTTTTTTATTTACGTAAGTTTTACACAATGATTTCTTTTTTTAAACAAAAAAAATCATGTTTTAGTGTTTCCATAGTCTGAGAGCCATAATTTTTTCAGTTTTTGGGCAATTACCTTGGGTAGGGTATAATTTTTGCGGGATGAGATGACGGTGTTGTTGCCACTATTTTGGGGTGCGTGTGACTTTTTGATCGCTTGCTATTACACTTTTTGTGATGTAAGGTGACAAAAAATTGCTTTTTTTACACCGTTTTTATTTTAAAAAAATTACGGTATTCACCTGAGGGGTTAGGTCATGTGATATTTTTATAGAGAAAGTTATTACGGACGCTGCGATACTTAATATGTATACTTTTTTTTTACACGTTTTACACAATGATTTCATTTTTGAAGCAAAAAAAAAAATCATGTTTTAGTGTTTTCATAGTCTAAAAGCCATAATTTTTTCAGTTTTTGGGCGATTCCCTTGGGTAGGGTATGATTTTTGTTGGATGAGATGACGGTTTTATTGGCACCATTTTGGGGTGCGTGTGACTTTTTGATCGGTTGCTATTTCACTTTTTGTGATGTTAGATGACAAAAAATGGTTTATTTAGCACAGTTTTTATTTTAAATTTTTTTACGGTGTTCATCTGAGGGGTCAGGTCATGTGATATTTTTATAGAGCCAGTCGATACGGGCGCGGCAATACCTAATATGTATACTTTTTTTTATTTATGTAAGTTTTACACAAGAATATCACTTTTGAAACAAAAAAATATCATGTTTTAGTGTCTCCATATTCTGAGAGCCATAGTTTTTTCAGTTTTTGGGCGATTATTTAAGGTAGGGTCTCATTTTTTGCGGGATGAGATGACGGTTTTATTGGCACTATTTTGGGGTGCATATGACTTTTTGATCGCTTGCTATTACACTTTTTGTGGTGTAAGGTGACAAAAAATGGTTTATTTAGCACAGTTTTTATTTTTTATTTTTTAGGGTGTTCAACTGAGGGGTTAGGTCATGTTATATTTTTATATAACCAGTCGATGCAGACGCGGCAATACCAAATATGTATACTTTTCCCCTACCCTATTTTTTACCAATTTTTTTTAACTTTATTTGGGGAAAATTACGTTTTTGTTTATTTTTACTTGAAACTTTTAATTTTTTGGGGTGAAAACTTTATTTTTTAAACTTTTTTTTTCACTTTATTTTTTGTCCCACTTTGGGACTTGAACTTTTGGGGGTCTAATCCTTTACAATGCATTCCAATACTTCTGTATTGGAATGCATTGGCTGTATGAGTAATACTGTGTGTATTACTCATACAGTTTTCGGCCTGTGAGATCCAGGGGGCTGGATCTCACAGGCTTCATCACCGGAAGGCAGCGCGATGCCTTCCTTAGGCATCGCGCTGCCTTCCATGCCATCGGGTCCTCCCCCACAGCCGCATAGGGACCCAATGGCCGCAGCAAACCGCAGGTAAAGCCGCAAACGCGCATTTAGCTGGGCGGCGGTGATCAGAAATACATAGGACGTACCCGTACGCCCTGTGTCCTTAAGCTCCTCAGGACCGCCGTACGCAGGATTGCGTCCTGGTGGCGGCCCTGTTATTTCTCCTGGACGCGCCGGTGTATTTTTACATATACCCATACTGTGTGAGATAAATATCTCTGTAAATGACAACTTTTTAATTTTTTTTATACAAAGTTGTCAATTTACAGAGATATTCCTCTCACCCAGCATGGGTATATGTAAAAATACACCCCAAAACACATTGCCCTACTTCTCCTGAGTACGGCGATACCACATGTGAGACACTTTTTTGCAGCCTAGGTGCGTAAAGGGGCCGAAAGTCCAACGAGTACCTTTAGGCTTTACAGGGTTGCTCACAATTTAGCCCCGCCCAAAATGCCAGAACAGTAAACACACACCACAAATGACCCCATTTCGGAAAGTAGACACCCCAAGGTATTCGCTGAGGGGCATATTGAGTCCATGAAAGATTGACCTTTTTGTCACAAGTTAGCGGAAAGGGAGACTATGTGAGAAAAAACAAAAAAAAAACAATTTCCGCCAACTTGTGCCAAAAAAAAAAATCTTCTATGAACGCGCCATGCCCCTCATGGAATACCTTGGGGTGTCTTCTTTCCAAAATGGGGTCACATGTGGGGTATTTATACTGCCCTGGCATTTTAGGGGCCCTAAAGCGTGAGAAGAAGTCTGGAATCCAAATGTCTAAAAATGCCCTCCTAAAAGGAATTTGGGCCCCTTTGCGCACCTAGGCTGCAAAAAAAGTGTCACACATGTGGTATCGCCGTACTCAGGAGAAGTAGAGCAATGTGTTTTGGGGTGTCTTTGTACATATACCCATGCTGGGTGAGAGAAATATCTCTAAAATCACAACTTTGTATAAAAAAATGGGAAAAGTTGACTTTTACAGAGATATTTCTCTCACCCAGCATGGGTATATGTAAAAATACACCCCAAAACACATTGCCCTACTTCTTCTGAGTACGGCAATATCACATGTGTGACACTTTTTTGCAGCCTAGGTGCCCAAACGGGCCCAAATTCTAAAGAGCACCTTTAGGATTTCACAGGGCATTTTTTAGGCATTTGGATTCCAGACTTCTTCTCACGCTTTAGGTCCCCTAAAATGCCAGGGCAGTATAAATACCCCACAAGTGACCCCATTTTGGAAAGAAGACACCCCAAGGTATTTCGTGTTGGGCATAGTGAGTTCATGGAAGTTTTTATTTTTTGTCACAAGTTAGTGGAATATGAGACTTTGTAAGAAAAAAAAGAATAATAATCATCATTTTCCGCTAACTTGTGACAAAAAAATAAAAACTTCTATGAACTCACTATGCCCATCAGCGAATACCTTAGGGTGTCTACTTTCCGAAATTGGGTCATTTGTTTTTTTACTGTCTGGGCATTGTAGAACCTCAGGAAACATGACAGGTGCTCAGAGAGTCAGAGCTGCTTCAAAATGCGGAAATTCAAATTTTTGTACCATAGTTTGTAAACGCTATAACTTTTGCGCAAACCAATAAATATACACTTATTGCATTTTTTTTATCAAAGACATGTAGAACAATAAATTTTGAGAAAAATTTATATAGAAATGTAGTTTTGTTTGAAAAATTTCACAACTGAAAGTGAAAAATGTCATTTCTTTGCAAAAATTTCGGTCAATTTCGATTAATAACAAAAAAAAGTAAAAATGTCAGCAGCAATGAAATACCACCAAATGAAAGCTCAATTAGTGAGAAGAAAAGGAGGTAAAATTCATTTGGGTGGTAAGTTGCATGACCGAGCAATAAACCATGAAAGTGGTGTAGTGCAGAATTGTAAAAAGTGGTCTGGTCATTAAGGGGGTTTAGGCTAGGGGAGCTGAGGTGGTTAAGTACCAGGACATCAGGGCGTACCGGTACGCCCTGTGTCCTAAAGAGGTTAAGAAGGCACCTGGCCTCCCATCACCAATCCCAGTGGTAGCAACTCCGTCAGAACCCACAAAGACACGCTCATGGTGCTCCACGTCCTGCCTCTTCTCCTTCCCCTTCTCCTCTCTTCTCTCATTTGTCCTCCACTGCACCTCGTGCCGTCAACGCGTTCATCTGGCAAAAGGCTTCCATGGCCCAAATGTTCGAGTGAAAAAAGATGATGACACCGGATAACCCTCTTGCCCAACGGCTGACCACCGGCTTGTCGGAACTGCTACCCCGCAAACTACTGCCATATAAATTGGTGGACTCGGAGGCCCTTAATATATTTGTGGCCATTGGCACACCGCAATGGAAGGTGCCCGGAAGGAAATATTTCTCCCAGAAGGGCATCCCGTAGGCTATATGGCCACGTTCAGCGGCAAGTGAATATATCTCTGGCACACAGTGTCGGTGCCAAGATACATCTGACCACAGACACGTGGTCTAGCAAACACGGGTAGGGAAGGTATATAACTTTTACTTCTTACTGGGTGTTCTTCTGACGACCATCAAGCATGCAACCCGTGGCACCCGTGTGGATTTGGTGTTACCACCACGAATTGCATGCAGGCCTGCCTCTTCTTCTCCTCCTCCTCCTACTCTATCCTCCGTCTCCTCCTCGGCTGACACCTCCTTTTCCACTGCTACCGCCTCTTCCGTGGCGCCCCCCCAAACTCCCCAAAACCTATTCGACGTGTCAGTTGAGACATTGCCATGCTGTGCTGCGGCTGTTGTGCCTGGAAGCCAAGAGCCACACTGGTCCTGCATTGCTTTCAGTTTTGCGTTCACAGACTGATCAGTGGCTAACCCCGCTCAATTTGACAGTTGGTAAAGTTATGTGCGAAAATGGTGCCAATCTGCTGAGCGAGCTGAAACAGGCCAAAATGACACACGTGCCGTGCATGGCACACGTCCTGAACTTAGCCGTGCAGTGATTCGTTGACAAATACCCCGGGGTCAAGGATGTCTTGCGGCAGGCCAGAAAAATCTCTAGCCATTTTAGAAGATCTTACACGGCCATAACTCGCCTTGCTGACATTCAGCGGCGACACCACCTGCCTGTCAGACATCTGATTTGTGACTGCCCGACGCACTGGAACTCCACCTTGTATATGCTGCTCCAGCAGAAACGTGCAGTTAACGTCTACCTGTATGAACTCTGCGGCAGGACAGGTTCTGGGGAGCTTGTTTTTTTTTCAACGCGCCAGTGGCTGCTCATGAGCGACGCATGCAGACATCTGTGGCCATTTGATGAGATCACCAAACTGGTCAGTCCCAGCCAGGGTGCCATCAGTGACATCGTACCTTACATCTTCTTTGTGAAGCGTGCATTGCGTTGTGTCATTGATCAAGCCATTGAGGAGCAGGAGCTAGAAGACGGGGAAGTCGCAATGCTGGATGAATTCCCAGGGGGTTCTACTTCATCTGAGACAAGTCAACAGGAGTCTGAAGAGGAGTCAGAGGAGGATGGTGCTGGGGCAGAGGAGGAGCAAGAAGAGCATGCTTTAAACATTTCTGGGATCCCTGGTGTCCGTGGCTGGGGGGAGGAGACCGAGGATGACATTATCCTGGACAATGAGCAGGAGCCAGGCCACTCCACCACTTCCAGTTTAGTGCAAATGGGGGCCTTCATGCTCCAGTGTTTGAAGAGGGACCCCCGTATAAAAAGCATAAAGGCCAAGGACCAGTACTGGGTGGCAATGTATTTAGAGTCCCGGTAAAAACACAAAATGGCGGACATGTTGCCACCATCACAAAGGGCTGTCAGAATGCAGCACTTCCAGAACTTGCTTCAAGAAATGCTGCATTCTGCTTTTGTGAGCACTGGCAGAGGAATTTCCACTCACAGAGAAACAGTTGCGGGTACCAATCCAACAGCGCATGCAAGAAGAGGGCAGTTTGAAGATGTGTTGGTCACTTACAGTAGGATATGAGATCATTCTTGCAGCCAACCCATCGACAGGCGCCCTCTGGATCCAGCCTCACGGAACGCCTAGACCGACAGGTGTCTGACTACATCAGGTTAACGGCCGATGTGGATGCTCTGAGAAGCGAGGAGCCCCTGGACTACCGGGTGTGCAGGCTTGACCTGTGGCCAGATCTGGCACAATTTGCCATGGAACTCTTGGCTTGCCCCTCGTCGAGTGTCCTGTCCGAAAGGACGTTCAGCGCAGCAAGGGGGATCGTGACCGATAAGTGCACTCTCCTAGCTCGCGACAGTGTGGACTATCTTACATTTCTAAAAATGAATGAGGCATGTTTCTCTGAGGAATTCAACACCTGTGACTAGAGTTGAGCGAACACCTGGATGTTCGGGTTCGAGAAGTTTGGCCGAACTTCCCGGAAATGTTCGGGTTCGGGATCCGAACCCGAACCGAACTTCGTCCCGAACCCGAACCCCATTGAAGTCAATGGGGACCCAAACTTTTGGGCACTAAAAAGGCTGTAAAACAGCCCAGGAAAGAGCTAGAGGGCTGCAAAAGGCAGCAACATGTAGGTAAATCCCCTGCAAACAAATGTGGATAGGGAAATTAATTAAAATAAAAATAAAAAAAATAAAAATGAACCAATATCAATTGGACAGAGGTCCCATAGCAGAGAATCTGGCTTCACGTCAGCAGAGAATCAGTCTCTTCATGCCATAGCAAAGAATCTGGCTTCATGTCAGCACAGAATCAGTCTCTTCATGCCATAGCAGAGAATCTGGCTTCATGTCAGCACAGAATCAGTCTTCATGTCATAGCAGAGGATCAGGCTTCACGTCACCCACGACTGGAACAGGCCACTGTCACACATTTAGGCCCCGGCACCCAGACAGAGGAGAGCGGTCCCGTAACAGAGAATCTGGCCTTATATCAGCGCAGAATCTGTCTTCATGTCATAGCAGAGAATCAGGCTTCACGTCACCCACCACTGGAACAGGCCACTGTCACATATTTAGGCCCAGGCACCCAGGCAGAGGAGAGAGGTCGCGTAACAGAGAATCTGGCCTTATGTCAGCACAGAATCTGTCTTCATGTCATAGCAGAGAATCAGGCTTCACGTCACCCACCACTGGAACAGGCCACTGTCACACATTTAGGCCCCGGCACCCAGACAGAGGAGAGCGGTCCCGTAACAGAGAATCTGGCCTTATGTCAGCACAGAATCTGTCTTCATGTCATAGCAGAGAATCAGGCTTCACGTCACCCACCACTGGAACAGGCCACTGTCACATATTTAGGCCCAGGCACCCAGTCACAGGAGAGAGGTCGCGTAACAGAGAATCTGGCCTTATGTCAGCACAGAATCTGTCTTCATGTCATAGCAGAGAATCAGGCTTCACGTCACCCACCACTGGAACAGGCCACTGTCACACATTTAGGCCCCGGCACCCAGACAGAGGAGAGCGGTCCCGTAACAGAGAATCTGGCCTTATGTCAGCACAGAATCTGTCTTCATGTCATAGCAGAGAATCAGGCTTCACGTCACCCACCACTGGAACAGGCCACTGTCACACATTTAGGCCCCGGCACCCAGACAGAGGGGAGCGGTCCCGTAACAGAGAATCTGGCCTTATGTCAGCACAGAATCTGTCTTCATGTCATAGCAGAGAATCAGGCTTCACGTCACCCACCACTGGAACAGGCCACTGTCACACATTTAGGCCCCGGCACCCAGACAGAGGAGAGCGGTCCCGTAACAGAGAATCTGGCCTTATGTCAGCGCAGAATCTGTCTTCATGTCATAGCAGAGAATCAGGCTTCACGTCACCCACCACTGGAACAGGCCACTGTCACACATTTAGGCCCAGGCACCCAGGCAGAGGAGAGAGGTCGCGTAACAGAGAATCTGGCCTTATGTCAGCACAGAATCTGTCTTCATGTCATAGCAGAGAATCAGGCTTCACGTCACCCACCACTGGAACAGGCCACTGTCACACATTTAGGCCCCGCCACCCAGACAGAGGAGAGCGGTCCCGTAACAGAGAATCTGGCCTTATGTCAGCGCAGAATCTGTCTTCATGTCATAGCAGAGAATCAGGCTTCACGTCACCCACCACTGGAACAGGCCACTGTCACATATTTAGGCCCAGGCACCCAGGCAGAGGAGAGAGGTCGCGTAACAGAGAATCTGGCTTCATGTCAGCACAGAATAAGTCTTCATGTCATAGCAGAGAATCAGGCTTCACGTCACCCACCACTGGAACAGGCCACTGTCACACATTTAGGCCCCGGCACCCAGACAGAGGAGAGGTTCATTCAACTTTGGGTTGCCCCGCAATATAATGGTAAAATGAAATTAAAAATAGTATTGAATGAGGAAGTGCCCTGGAGTAGAATAATATATTGTTAAGGGGAGGTAGTTAATATCTAATCTGCACAAGGGATGGACAGGTCCTGTGGGATCCATGCCTGGTTCATTTTTATGAACGTCAGCTTGTCCACATTGGCTGTAGACAGGCGGCTGCGTTTGTCTGTAATGACGCCCCCTGCCGTGCTGAATACACGTTCAGACAAAACGCTGGCCGCCGGGCAGGCCAGCACCTCCAAGGCATAAAAGGCTAGCTCTGGCCACGTGGACAATTTGGAGACCCAGAAGTTGAATGGGGCCGAACCATCAGTCAGTACGTGGAGGGGTGTGCACAGGTACTGTTCCACCATGTTAGTTCGTATCAGGTGGTGGTGCAGTTAGCTGTGGCGTGGTGACAAAACTTTTCCCCATCTCTGCCATGCTAACCCTGCCCTCAGAGGAGCTGGCCGTGACACAGCTGCGTTGGCGACCTCTTGCTCCTCCTCTGCCTTCGCCTTGGGCTTCCACTGGTTCCCCTGTGACATTTGGGAATGCTCTCAGTAGCGCGTCTACCAACGTGCGCTTGTACTCGCGCATCTTCCTATCACGCTCCAGTGTGGGAAGTAAGGTGGGCACATTGTCTTTGTACCGGGGATCCAGCAGGGTGGCAACCCAGTAGTCCGCACACGTTAAAATGTGGGCAACTCTGCTGTCGTTGCGCAGGCACTGCAGCATGTAGTCGCTCATGTGTGCCAGGCTGCCCAGAGGTAAGGACAAGCTGTCCTCTGTGGGAGGCGTATCGTCATCGTCCTGTGTTTCCCCCCAGCCACGCACCAGTGATGGGCCCGAGCTGCTTTGGGTGCCACCCCGCTGTGAACATGCATCATCCTCATCCTCCTCCACCTCCTCCTCATCCTCGTCCTCCAGTAGTGGGCCCTGTCTGGCCACATTTGTACCTGGCCTCTGGTGTTGCAAAAAACCTCCCTCTGAGTCACTTTGAAGAGACTGGCCTGAAAGTGCTAAAAATGACCCCTCTTCCTCCTCTTCCTCCTGGGCCACCTCCTCTTCCATCATCGCCCTAAGTGTTTTCTCAAGGAGACATAGAAGTGGTATTGTAACGCTGATAACGGCGTCATCGCCACTGGCCATGTTGGTGGAGTACTCGAAACAGCGCAACAGGGCACACAGGTCTCGCATGGAGGCCCAGTCATTGGTGGTGAAGTGTGTCTGATCTACAGTGCGACTGACCCGTGCGTGCTGCAGCTGAAACTCTACTATGGCCTGCTGCTGCTCGCACAGTCTGTCCAGCATATGCAAGGTGGAGTTCCACCTGGTGGGTACGTCGCATATAAGGCGGTGAGCGGAAAGGCCGAAGTTACGCTGTAGCGCAGACAGGCGAGCAGCGGCAGGGTGTGAACGCCGGAAGCGCGAACAGACGGCCCGCACTTTATGCAGCAGCTCTGACATGTCGGGGTAGTTGCGAATGAACTTCTGCACCACCAAATTCAGCACATGCGCCAGGCAAGGGATGTGCGTCAAACCGGCTAGTCCCAGAGCTGCAACGAGATTTCGCCCATTATCGCACACCACCAGGCCGGGCTTGAGGCTCACCGGCAGCAACCACTCGTCGGTCTGTTGTTCTATACCCCGCCACAACTCCTGTGCGGTGTGGGGCCTGTCCCCCAAACATATGAGTTTCAGAATGGCCTGCTGACGTTTACCCCGGGCTGTGCTGAAGTTGGTGGTGAAGGTGTGTGGCTGACTGGATGAGCAGGTGGAAGAAGAGGAGGAGGAAGCTGAGTAGGAGGAGGAGGAGACAGGAGGCAAAGAATGTTGCCCTGCGATCCTTGGCGGCGGAAGGACGTGCGCCAAACAGCTCTCCGCCTGGGGCCCAGCCGCCACTACATTTACCCAGTGTGCAGTTAGGGAGATATAGCGTCCCTGGCCGTGCTTACTGGTCCACGTATCTGTGGTTAGGTGGACCTTGCCACAGATGGCGTTGCGCAGTGCACACTTGATTTTATCGGACACTTGTTTGTGCAGGGAAGGCACAGCTCTCTTGGAGAAGTAGTGGCGGCTGGGAACAACATACTGTGGGACAGCAAGCGACATGAGCTGTTTGAAGCTGTGTGTGTCCACCAGCCTAAATGACAGCATTTCATAGGCCAGTAGTTTAGAAATGCTGGCATTCAGGGCCAGGGATCGAGGGTGGCTAGGTGGGAATTTATGCTTTCTCTCAAATGTTTGTGAGATGGAGAGCTGAACGCTGCCGTGTGACATGGTTGAGATGCTTGGTGACGCAGGTGGTGGTGTTGGTGGTACATCCCATGTTTGCTGGGCGGCAGGTGCCAACGTTCCTCCAGAGGCAGAGGAAGAGGCCGAGGCGGCGGCAGCAGCAGCAGAAGAGGCCGAGGCGGCGGTAGCAGCAGAAGAGGCAGCAGGGGGAGCCTGAGTGACTTCCTTGTTTTTAAGGTGTTTACTCCACTGCAGTTCATGCTTTGCATGCAGGTGCCTGGTCATGCAGGTTGTGCTAAGGTTCAGAACGTTAATGCCTCGCTTCAGGCTCTGATGGCACAGCGTGCAAACCACTCGGGTCTTGTCGTCAGCACATTGTTTGAAGAAGTGCCATGCCAGGGAACTCCTTGAAGCTGCCTTTGGGGTGCTCGGTCCCAGATGGCGGCGGTCAGTAGCAGGCGGAGTCTCTTGGCGGCGGGTGTTCTGATTTTGCCCACTGCTCCCTCTTTTGCTACGCTGTTGGCTCGGTCTCACCACTGCCTCTTCCTCCGAACTGTGAAAGTCAGTGGCACGACTTTCATTCCACGTGGGGTCTAGGACCTCATCGTCCCCTGCATCGTCTTCCACCCAGTCTTGATCCCTGACCTCCTGTTCAGTCTGCACACTGCAGAAAGACGCAGCAGTTGGCACCTGTGTTTCGTCATCATCAGAGACGTGCTGAGGTGGTATTCCCATGTCCTCATCATCAGGAAACATAAGTGGTTGTGCGTTAGTGCATTCTATCTCTTCCACCCCTGGTGAAGAGCTAGGTGGATGCCCTTGGGAAACCCTGGCAGCAGAGTCTTCAAACAGCATAAGAGACTGCTGCATAACTTGAGGCTCAGACAGTTTACCTGATATGCATGGGGGTGATGTGACAGACTGATGGGCTTGGTTTTCATGCGCCATCTGTGCGCTTTCTGCAGAAGACTGGGTGGGAGATAATGTGAACGTGCTGGATGCACTGTCGGCCACCCAATTGACTAATGCCTGTACCTGCTCAGGCCTTACCATCCTTAGAACGGCACTGGGCCCCACCAAATATCCCTGTAAATTCTGGCGGCTACTGGGACCTGAGGTAGTTGGTACACTAGGACATGTGGCTGTGGCAGAACGGCCACGTCCTCTCCCAGCACCAGAGGGTCCACTAACACCACCACGACCATGTCCACGTCCGCGTCCCTTATTAGATGTTTTCCTCATTGTTTCCGTTCACCACAATTTTGAGAATGGCAAATTTGGGAATAGTTTTTCAACCCAGAAAAAAAAAGTGCTTTTACGGTCACTACAAATAACTTGACCAGCTAAAACAGTACAGATTTGCTTGAATAGAAATGTGAGACCTGTTTTTTTTTTGCACTGTGTGACAGGTTTAATCACAGAATCAGACTTCTATCTGCACGGTAGCGTGTGTCTTTGGTTTTTCTGAATGACACTATCAGTACCTTCAATGTAAGATATCCTTTTTGGGATAGATTTCAAGTAGGCCTCAAATACCAGAAACTAGTTATTTTGAGAATGGCAAATTTGGGAATAGTTTTTCAAACCAGAAAAAAAAAAGTGCTTTTACGGTCGCTACAAATAACTTGACCAGCTAAAACAGTACAGATTTGCTTGAATAGAAATGTGAGACCTGTTTTTTTTTTGCACTGTGTGACAGGTTAAGGTTTAATCACAGAATCAGACTTCTATCTGCACGGTAGCGTGTGTCTTAGGTTTTTCTGAATGACACTATCAGTACCTTCAATGTAAGATATCCTTTTTGGGATAGATTTCAAGTAGGCCTCAAATACCAGAAACTAGTTATTTTGAGAATGGCAAATTTGGGAATAGTTTTTCAAACTAGAAAAAAAAATGTGCTTTTACGGTCGCTACAAATAACTTGACCAGCTAAAACAGTACAGATTTGCTTGAATAGAAATGTGAGACCTGTTTTTTTTTGCACTGTGTGACAGGTTAAGGTTTAATCACAGAATCAGACTTCTATCTGCACGGTAGCGTGTGTCTTAGGTTTTTCTGAATGACACTATCAGTACCTTCAATGTAAGATATCCTTTTTGGGATAGATTTCAAGTAGGCCTCAAATACCAGAAACTAGTTATTTTGAGAATGGCAAATTTGGGATTAGTTTTTCAAACCAGAAAAAAAAATGTGCTTTTACGGTCGCTACAAATAACTTGACCAGCTAAAACAGTACAGATTTGCTTGAATAGAAATGTGAGACCTGTTTTTTTTTGCACTGTGTGACAGGTTAAGGTTTAATCTCAGAATCAGACTTCTATCTGCACGGTAGCGTGTGTCTTAGGTTTTTCTGAATGACACTATCAGTACCTTCAATGTAAGATATCCTTTTTGGAATAGATTTCAAGTAGGCCCCAAATACCAGAAACTAGTTATTTTGAGAATGGCAAATTTGGGAATAGTTTTTCAACCCAGAAAAAAAAAAGTGCTTTTACGGTCACTACAAATAACTTGACCAGCTAAAACAGTACAGATTTGCTTGAATAGAAATCTGAGACCTGTTTTTTTTTGCACTGTGTGACAGGTTAAGGTTTAATCACAGAATCAGACTTCTATCTGCACGGTAGCGTGTGTCTTAGGTTTTTCTGAATGACACTATCAGTACCTTCAATGTAAGATATCCTTTTTGGGATAGATTTCAAGTAGGCCTCAAATACCAGAAAGTAGTTATTTTGAGAATGGCAAATTTGGGAATAGTTTTTCAACCCAGAAAAAAAAAAGGGCTTTTACGGTCGCTACAAATAACTTGACCAGCTAAAACAGTACAGATTTGCTTGAATAGAAATGTGAGACCTGTTTTTTTTTGCACTGTGTGACAGGTTAAGGTTTAATCTCAGAATCAGACTTCTATCTGCACGGTAGCGTGTGTCTTAGGTTTTTCTGAATGACACTATCAGTACCTTCAATGTAAGATATCCTTTTTGGGATAGATTTCAAGTAGGCCTCAAATACCAGAAAGTAGTTATTTTGAGAATGGCAAATTTGGGAATAGTTTTTCAACCCAGAAAAAAAAAAGGGCTTTTACGGTCGCTACAAATAACTTGACCAGCTAAAACAGTACAGATTTGCTTGAATAGAAATGTGAGACCTGTTTTTTTTTGCACTGTGTGACAGGTTAAGGTTTAATCACAGAATCAGACTTCTATCTGCACGGTAGCGTGTGTCTTAGGTTTTTCTGAATGACACTATCAGTACCTTCAATGTAAGATATCCTTTTTGGGATAGATTTCAAGTAGGCCTCAAATACCAGAAACTAGTTATTTTGAGAATGGCAAATTTGGGAATATTTTTTCAACCCAGAAAAAAAAAAAGTGCTTTTACGGTCACTACAAATAACTTGACCAGCTAAAACAGTACAGATTTGCTTGAATAGAAATGTGAGACCTGTTTTTTTTTGCACTGTGTGACAGGTTAAGGTTTAATCTCAGAATCAGACTTCTATCTGCACGGTAGCGTGTGTCTTAGGTTTTTCTGAATGACACTATCAGTACCTTCAATGTAAGATATCCTTTTTGGGATAGATTTCAAGTAGGCCTCAAATACCAGAAAGTAGTTATTTTGAGAATGGCAAATTTGGGAATAGTTTTTCAACCCAGAAAAAAAAAAGGGCTTTTACGGTCGCTACAAATAACTTGACCAGCTAAAACAGTACAGATTTGCTTGAATAGAAATGTGAGACCTGTTTTTTTTTTGCACTGTGTGACAGGTTAAGGTTTAATCACAGAATCAGACTTCTATCTGCACGGTAGCGTGTGTCTTAGGTTTTTCTGAATGACACTATCAGTACCTTCAATGTAAGATATCCTTTTTGGGATAGATTTCAAGTAGGCCTCAAATACCAGAAACTAGTTATTTTGAGAATGGCAAATTTGGGAATAGTTTTTCAAACCAGAAAAAAAAAAGTGCTTTTACGGTCGCTACAAATAACTTGACCAGCTAAAACAGTACAGATTTGCTTGAATAGAAATGTGAGACCTGTTTTTTTTTGCACTGTGTGACAGGTTAAGGTTTAATCTCAGAATCAGACTTCTATCTGCACGGTAGCGTGTGTCTTAGGTTTTTCTGAATGACACTATCAGTACCTTCAATGTAAGATATCCTTTTTGGGATAGATTTCAAGTAGGCCTCAAATATAAGAAACTAGTTATTTTGAGAATGGCAAATTTGGGAATAGTTTTTCAAACCAGAAAAAAATATGTGCTTTTACGGTCGCTACAAATAACTTGACCAGCTAAAACAGTACAGATTTGCTTGAATAGAAATGTGAGACCTGTTTTTTTTTGCACTGTGTGACAGGTTAAGGTTTAATCTCAGAATCAGACTTCTATCTGCACGGTAGCGTGTGTCTTAGGTTTTTCTGAATGACACTATCAGTACCTTCAATGTAAGATATCCTTTTTGGGATAGATTTCAAGTAGGCCTCAAATACCAGAAACTAGTTATTTTGAGAATGGCAAATTTGGGAATAGTTTTTCAACCCAGAAAAAAAAAAGGGCTTTTACGGTCGCTACAAATAACTTGACCAGCTAAAACAGTACAGATTTGCTTGAATAGAAATGTGAGACCTGTTTTTTTTTGCACTGTGTGACAGGTTAAGGTTTAATCACAGAATCAGACTTCTATCTGCACGGTAGCGTGTGTCTTAGGTTTTTCTGAATGACACTATCAGTACCTTCAATGTAAGATATCCTTTTTGGGATAGATTTCAAGTAGGCCTCAAATACCAGAAACTAGTTATTTTGAGAATGGCAAATTTGGGAATAGTTTTTCAAACCAGAAAAAAAAATGTGCTTTTACGGTCGCTACAAATAACTTGACCAGCTAAAACAGTACAGATTTGCTTGAATAGAAATGTGAGACCTGTTTTTTTTTGCACTGTGTGACAGGTTAAGGTTTAATCTCAGAATCAGACTTCTATCTGCACGGTAGCGTGTGTCTTAGGTTTTTCTGAATGACACTATCAGTACCTTCAATGTAAGATATCCTTTTTGGGATAGATTTCAAGTAGGCCTCAAATACCAGAAAGTAGTTATTTTGAGAATGGCAAATTTGGGAATAGTTTTTCAACCCAGAAAAAAAAAAGGGCTTTTACGGTCGCTACAAATAACTTGACCAGCTAAAACAGTACAGATTTGCTTGAATAGAAATGTGAGACCTGTTTTTTTTTTGCACTGTGTGACAGGTTAAGGTTTAATCACAGAATCAGACTTCTATCTGCACGGTAGCGTGTGTCTTAGGTTTTTCTGAATGACACTATCAGTACCTTCAATGTAAGATATACTTTTTGGGATAGATTTCAAGTAGGCCTCAAATACCAGAAACTAGTTATTTTGAGAATGGCAAATTTGGGATTAGTTTTTCAAACCAGAAAAAAAAATGTGCTTTTACGGTCGCTACAAATAACTTGACCAGCTAAAACAGTACAGATTTGCTTGAATAGAAATGTGAGACCTGTTTTTTTTTGCACTGTGTGACAGGTTAAGGTTTAATCTCAGAATCAGACTTCTATCTGCACGGTAGCGTGTGTCTTAGGTTTTTCTGAATGACACTATCAGTACCTTCAATGTAAGATATCCTTTTTGGGATAGATTTCAAGTAGGCCTCAAATACCAGAAACTAGTTATTTTGAGAATGGCAAATTTGGGAATAGTTTTTCAAACCAGAAAAAAAAAAGTGCTTTTACGGTCGCTACAAATAACTTGACCAGCTAAAACAGTACAGATTTGCTTGAATAGAAATGTGAGACCTGTTTTTTTTTGCACTGTGTGACAGGTTAAGGTTTAATCTCAGAATCAGACTTCTATCTGCACGGTAGCGTGTGTCTTAGGTTTTTCTGAATGACACTATCAGTACCTTCAATGTAAGATATCCTTTTTGGGATAGATTTCAAGTAGGCCTCAAATATAAGAAACTAGTTATTTTGAGAATGGCAAATTTGGGAATAGTTTTTCAAACCAGAAAAAAATATGTGCTTTTACGGTCGCTACAAATAACTTGACCAGCTCAAACAGTACAGATTTGCTTCAATAGAAATGTGAGACCTGTTTTTTTTTGCACTGTGTGACAGGTTAAGGTTTAATCTCAGAATCAGACTTCTATATGCACGGTAGCGTGTGTCTTAGGTTTTTCTGAATGACACTATCAGTACCTTCAATGTAAGATATCCTTTTTGGGATAGATTTCAAGTAGGCCTCAAATACCAGAAAGTTGTTATTTTGAGAATGGCAAATTTGGGAATAGTTTTTCAACCCAGAAAAAAAAAGGGCTTTTACGGTCGCTACAAATAACTTGACCAGCTAAAACAGTACAGATTTGCTTGAATAGAAATGTGAGACCTGTTTTTTTTTGCACTGTGTGACAGGTTAAGGTTTAATCACAGAATCAGACTTCTATCTGCACGGTAGCGTGTGTCTTAGGTTTTTCTGAATGACACTATCAGTACCTTCAATGTAAGATATCCTTTTTGGGATAGATTTCAAGTAGGCCTCAAATACCAGAAACTAGTTATTTTGAGAATGGCAAATTTGGGAATAGTTTTTCAAACCAGAAAAAAAAATGTGCTTTTACGGTCGCTACAAATAACTTGACCAGCTAAAACAGTACAGATTTGCTTGAATAGAAATGTGAGACCTGTTTTTTTTTTGCACTGTGTGACAGGTTAAGGTTTAATCTCAGAATCAGACTTCTATCTGCACGGTAGCGTGTGTCTTAGGTTTTTCTGAATGACACTATCAGTACCTTCAATGTAAGATATCCTTTTTGGGATAGATTTCAAGTAGGCCTCAAATACCAGAAAGTAGTTATTTTGAGAATGGCAAATTTGGGAATAGTTTTTCAACCCAGAAAAAAAAAAGGGCTTTTACGGTCGCTACAAATAACTTGACCAGCTAAAACAGTACAGATTTGCTTGAATAGAAATGTGAGACCTGTTTTTTTTTTGCACTGTGTGACAGGTTAAGGTTTAATCACAGAATCAGACTTCTATCTGCACGGTAGCGTGTGTCTTAGGTTTTTCTGAATGACACTATCAGTACCTTCAATGTAAGATATACTTTTTGGGATAGATTTCAAGTAGGCCTCAAATACCAGAAACTAGTTATTTTGAGAATGGCAAATTTGGGATTAGTTTTTCAAACCAGAAAAAAAAAATGTGCTTTTACGGTCGCTACAAATAACTTGACCAGCTAAAACAGTACAGATTTGCTTGAATAGAAATGTGAGACCTGTTTTTTTTTGCACTGTGTGACAGGTTAAGGTTTAATCTCAGAATCAGACTTCTATCTGCACGGTAGCGTGTGTCTTAGGTTTTTCTGAATGACACTATCAGTACCTTCAATGTAAGATATCCTTTTTGGGATAGATTTCAAGTAGGCCTCAAATACCAGAAACTAGTTATTTTGAGAATGGCAAATTTGGGAATATTTTTTCAACCCAGAAAAAAAAAAAGTGCTTTTACGGTCACTACAAATAACTTGACCAGCTAAAACAGTACAGATTTGCTTGAATAGAAATGTGAGACCTGTTTTTTTTTGCACTGTGTGACAGGTTAAGGTTTAATCTCAGAATCAGACTTCTATCTGCACGGTAGCGTGTGTCTTAGGTTTTTCTGAATGACACTATCAGTACCTTCAATGTAAGATATCCTTTTTGGGATAGATTTCAAGTAGGCCTCAAATACCAGAAAGTAGTTATTTTGAGAATGGCAAATTTGGGAATAGTTTTTTAACCCAGAAAAAAAAAAGGGCTTTTACGGTCGCTACAAATAACTTGACCAGCTAAAACAGTACAGATTTGCTTGAATAGAAATGTGAGACCTGTTTTTTTTTTGCACTGTGTGACAGGTTAAGGTTTAATCACAGAATCAGACTTCTATCTGCACGGTAGCGTGTGTCTTAGGTTTTTCTGAATGACACTATCAGTACCTTCAATGTAAGATATCCTTTTTGGGATAGATTTCAAGTAGGCCTCAAATACCAGAAAGTAGTTATTTTGAGAATGGCAAATTTGGGAATAGTTTTTCAAACCAGAAAAAAAAATGTGCTTTTACGGTCGCTACAAATAACTTGACCAGCTAAAACAGTACAGATTTGCTTGAATAGAAATGTGAGACCTGTTTTTTTTTGCACTGTGTGACAGGTTAAGGTTTAATCTCAGAATCAGACTTCTATCTGCACGGTAGCGTGTGTCTTAGGTTTTTCTGAATGACACTATCAGTACCTTCAATGTAAGATATCCTTTTTGGGATAGATTTCAAGTAGGCCTCAAATACCAGAAACTAGTTATTTTGAGAATGGCAAATTTGGGAATAGTTTTTCAAACCAGAAAAAAATATGTGCTTTTACGGTCGCTACAAATAACTTGACCAGCTCAAACAGTACAGATTTGCTTCAATAGAAATGTGAGACCTGTTTTTTTTTGCACTGTGTGACAGGTTAAGGTTTAATCTCAGAATCAGACTTCTATCTGCACGGTAGCGTGTGTCTTAGGTTTTTCTGAATGACACTATCAGTACCTTCAATGTAAGATATCCTTTTTGGGATAGATTTCAAGTAGGCCTCAAATACCAGAAAGTAGTTATTTTGAGAATGGCAAATTTGGGAATAGTTTTTCAACCCAGAAAAAAAAAAGGGCTTTTACGGTCGCTACAAATAACTTGACCAGCTAAAACAGTACAGATTTGCTTGAATAGAAATGTGAGACCTGTTTTTTTTTGCACTGTGTGACAGGTTAAGGTTTAATCACAGAATCAGACTTCTATCTTCACGGTAGCGTGTGTCTTAGGTTTTTCTGAATGACACTATCAGTACCTTCAATGTAAGATATCCTTTTTGGGATAGATTTCAAGTAGGCCTCAAATACCAGAAACTAGTTATTTTGAGAATGGCAAATTTGGGAATAGTTTTTCAAACCAGAAAAAAAAATGTGCTTTTACGGTCGCTACAAATAACTTGACCAGCTAAAACAGTACAGATTTGCTTGAATAGAAATGTGAGACCTGTTTTTTTTTGCACTGTGTGACAGGTTAAGGTTTAATCTCAGAATCAGACTTCTATCTGCACGGTAGCGTGTGTCTTAGGTTTTTCTGAATGACACTATCAGTACCTTCAATGTAAGATATCCTTTTTGGGATAGATTTCAAGTAGGCCTCAAATACCAGAAAGTAGTTATTTTGAGAATGGCAAATTTGGGAATAGTTTTTCAACCCAGAAAAAAAAAAGGGCTTTTACGGTCGCTACAAATAACTTGACCAGCTAAAACAGTACAGATTTGCTTGAATAGAAATGTGAGACCTGTTTTTTTTTTGCACTGTGTGACAGGTTAAGGTTTAATCACAGAATCAGACTTCTATCTGCACGGTAGCGTGTGTCTTAGGTTTTTCTGAATGACACTATCAGTACCTTCAATGTAAGATATACTTTTTGGGATAGATTTCAAGTAGGCCTCAAATACCAGAAACTAGTTATTTTGAGAATGGCAAATTTGGGATTAGTTTTTCAAACCAGAAAAAAAAATGTGCTTTTACGGTCGCTACAAATAACTTGACCAGCTAAAACAGTACAGATTTGCTTGAATAGAAATGTGAGACCTGTTTTTTTTTGCACTGTGTGACAGGTTAAGGTTTAATCTCAGAATCAGACTTCTATCTGCACGGTAGCGTGTGTCTTAGGTTTTTCTGAATGACACTATCAGTACCTTCAATGTAAGATATCCTTTTTGGGATAGATTTCAAGTAGGCCTCATATACCAGAAACTAGTTATTTTGAGAATGGCAAATTTGGGAATAGTTTTTCAACTCAGAACAAAAAGTGTGCTTTTACGGTCACTACAAATAACTTGACCAGCTAAAACAGTACAGATTTGGTTGAATAGAAATGTCAGGTCTATTTTTTAGGCGCTGGGTGACAGTCTCAACTTGCCCCTGATGTAGTTTTTTCGCCAAAAAATAACCACACTGTTGATGGTTAAATGCACTTGGGTGACACAGGCTCAGCCTGCACCAGATGTAGTATATGGCCAAAAAATAATCAGACTGTTGATGGTTAAATGCACTTCGGTGACACAGGCTCAGCCTAGAGCTGATGTAGGATATAGCACAAAATAACCACACTATTGATGGTTAAATACACTTGGTGATAGATTGTGCTGGCGCACCACAAGTCACAAAATGGCCGCCGATCACCCCAGAAAAAAAGTGATCTAAAAACGCTCTGGGCAGCCTCAAAAAAGTGAGCAAGTCAATATGAGCACTTCAATGATCCACAGCTGCAGATCGATCACAGAATGAAGTCTTTTGGAGGAGTTAATCACTGCCTAATCTCGCCCTAACGTCGCAGCTGCAACCTCTCCCTATGCTTCAATCAGCAGAGTGACGTGCAGCGCAACGTGACCCAAGCTTATATAGAGGCTGGGTCACATGCTGCACTGGCCAATCACAGCCATGCCAATAGTAGGCAAGGCTGTGATGGCCTCTTGGGGCAAGTAGTATGACGCTTGTTGATTGGCTGCTTTGCAGCCTTTCAAAAAGCGCCAAGAAAGCGCCGAACACCGAACCCGAACACGGACTTTTACGAAAATGTTCGGGTTCGGGTCCGTGTCACGGACACCCCAAAATTCGGTACGAACCCGAACTATACAGTTCGGGTTCGCTCATCCCTACCTGTGACGACCACGTTTAATTTAATTTCCTCATGCCAGCCCACAAATATCCGCCACCATCCAGAACAAATATTGTTCCCTGTCTTAGGTAAACACAGCGGCATAAAAAGCCTTTTCTGTCCGTTAAATGTCTAATGTTTTGGGCCTCGGAGGAATTCAACACCTGTGACGGCCACGTCTTTCAACTATTATCCTTAGGGTTTTTTTCAAGAGGGGGGATTTCGTTAACCATGTTTTTAATCCAGTTTTATATTTTTAGTAGTGTTGATCGAGCACCAAAGTGCTCGTGTGCTTTACAGAGCACAATGGGAGAACCCCAAGCACCCCCTGCTCAGAAGAGAAAAGGGTGCTTGGTTTACAAACAAAAGTTAGAAATTGATGGAATTCTCATTAAAATGGTTTGGAAACAGCATTAAGATTATAGCTGGATGCATCTTAGACTTCTATTATCTACAACATACAACCACACAAAGGCTATATGCCAAAAGCCACGTATGTGCAAGCCGTCAATCAATCAATCTATCTATCCATCCATCCATCTACAATCTTAGCCAGCATATTTTACAATGGCAGCCTTGTGCACTATGAGGCATTCCAAACTAGCTCTCATCTGACTGAGAGCCAGTAAGCCTCAAAGTTACTACAGATCTGTTGGATGGCTTGGGTGGATCTGTGCACCTAGATCATTAGGGAGACAAAAAGTTTTTTGATTGTCCAAACATAATATTCAATAACCTTTCTATACAGTTTTGTCACGTAAAAACTCATTTTCATAAACATGGGCATATGGGAAAGACATCTGCCTTGTTTTTCTGCTGAAAAACCATTTGCATGGAAAATTGGCAATCTACACTACTCATGAACAGCGACATCTATTGGTTTCATAGTCTTATGACAAGAATAATAATCTTGTCATAAGACTATGAAACCAATAGATGGTGCTGTTCATGAGTCATGAACAGCGCCATCTATTGGTTTCATAGTCTTATGACAAGATTATTAGTGTAGCCTTTTGCATGGAAAATTTGCGATAAAAACTTGCAATTAGAATATTTGCGATCCACACTACTCATGAACAGCGCCATCTATTGGATTCATAGTCTTGTCATAAGACTATGAAACCAATAGATGGCGCTGTTTATGAGTCATTACAAGCAGGGCAATAGTCCTCAAATACACCCTAGCACAGGGATCAGCAACCTTCGGCACTCCAGCTGCTGTGGAACTACAACTCCCAGCATGCAAACATACTCGGCTGCGCTTCTAACTCCCTTAGAAGTGAATGAAGCATTCTGGTAGTTGTAGTTTCTAAACAGCTGGAGTGCCGGAGGTTGCTGATCCCTGCCCTAGCAAGATAAAGTGCTAGAAGATGTGTAAATAATAGCAGCAATACGATATACACCTCAGTGTTAGCGCAGGCTATATAGGTGTTGAACATTGTGCCCCACTTATTAGCGCCCCAACAAGATGAACTGCGCCATCTATTGGTTTCATAGTCTTATGACAAGAGTAATCTTTTTGTCATAAGACTATGAAACCAATAGATGGCGTTGTTCAGTAGAGATGCTGCGAACATAAAATTTTCAGTTCGCGAACAGCGAACGCTAATTTCTGCAACTGTTCGCGAACAGGCGAACCGGGGCGCACCGCCATAGACTTCAATAGGCAGGCGAATTTTAAAACCCACAGGGACTCTTTCTGGCCACAATAGTGATGGAAAAGTTTTTTCAAGGGGACTAACACCTGGACTGTGGCATGCTGGAGGGGGATCCATGGCAAAACTCCCATGGCAAAAAATAATTAAGGGGTTCGATATACCTGCTTCCGCAATATACTGATTAAGTGGTTTGATATCAGTGCTTCCACAAAATACTGATTAAGGGGTTCGATATACCGGTTTCCACCAAATATTGATTGAGGACTGCGATATACAGTACAGACCAAAAGTTTGGACACACCTTCTCATTCAAAGAGTTTTCTTTATTTTCATGACTATGAAGGCATCAAAACTATGAATTAACACGTGTTGAATTATATACATAACAAACAAGTGTGAAACAACTGAAAATATGTCATATTCTAGGTTCTTCAAAGTAGCCACCTTTTGCTTTGATTACTGCTTTGCACACTCTTGGCATTCTAATGAAAATAAAGAAAACTCTTTGAATGAGAAGGTGTGTCCAAACTTTTGGTCTGTACTGTACCTGCTTCTACAAAATACTGATTAAGGGGTTTGATATACCTGCTTTCACACAATATTGATTATGGCATGCGATATACCTGCTTCCACAAAATACTAATTAAGGGGTTTGATATACCTGCTTCCGCAAAATTCTGATTGAGGGTAGAGATGTCGTGAACATAAAATTTTCCTTTCGCGAACGGCGAACGCGGATTTCCGCAAGTGTTCGCGAACGGGCGAACCGCCATAGACTTCAATAGGCAGGCGAATTTTAAAACCCACAGGGACTCTTTCTGGCCACAGTAGTGATGGAAAAGTTGGACTATGGCATGCCGGAGGGGGGTCCATGGCAAAACTCCCATGGAAAATTACGTAGTTGACGCAGAGTCGGGTTTTAATCCATAAAGGGCATAAATCACCTAACATTCCTAAATTGTTTGGAATAACGTGCTTTAAAACATCAGGTATGATGTTGTATCGATCAGGTAGTGTAAGGGTTACGCCCGCTTCACAGTGACAGACCAAACTCTGACAGACCAAACTCCCCGTTTAACGCACCGCAAACAACCGCAAACAGTCCATTTGCACAACCGCAAACTCTCCATTTGCACAAGGTTGGATACCAAGCTAGCCATGTCCCGTTCCTTGTCCTCACTGATGTCATTGATGGTCTCTTCCTCCACCCAGCCACGTACAACACCAAGGGTCCCCGAAAGGTGACAACAAGCCCCCTGGGACGCCTGCTGTGGTTGGTCTTCCACCTCCTCAAAGCCACCTTCCTCCTCTGACTCCTCTTCTTCAGACTCCTCTCTCTGCGTTGCCGCAGGTCCAGCAATCAACGACGACAAGGCTGCTTCTGGTGGTGATGGTGACCACAACTCTTCCTCTTCATGCTCATCTATGGCCTGATCCAGCACTCTACGCTCCAGAAAAAACGCATATGGGATGAGATTGATGATGTTGCCTTGGGTTTGACTGGTTTGACTGACCAGGTTTGTCACCTCCGCAAAAAGGACGCATGAGCCTACAGCCATTGTGCATGATTGTTCAGTAACGTGGCCAAAAAATACCCATCTCCGCAGAGGCTGTTCTTACCAGTTTAATCTCTGTTTTGTCCCCTATCAGGGGCCGTTGTATGGAATAGATTTTAGGAACTGGGAGATGGAAAAAGATGCTTGGTTGGTCCTCTTACTTCCAATTTGGGGCACTGCGTGAGCGCCGTGCAATGTACTGTGCTACCCTATATGATTGGTATGTTAAGTAGTACTATTGACATCAGTTTTATCCCTGTTACGTCCCCTATCAGGGGCCGGTGTATGGAATAGATTTTAGGAACTGGGAGATGGAAAAAGATGCTTGGTTGGTCCTCTTACTTCCAATTTGGGGCACTGCGAGTGCGCCGTGCAATGTACTGTGCTACCCGATATGAGTGGTATGTTAAGTAGTACTATTCCTATTAGTTTAATCCCTGTTACGTCCCCTATCGGGGGCCGGTGTATGGAATAGATTTTAGGAACCGGGAGATGGAAAAAGATGCTTGGTTGGTCCTCTTACTCCCAATTTGGGGCACTGCGCGTGCGCCGTTAAATGTACTGTGCTACCAGATATGAGTGTTATGTTAAGTAGTACTATTCCTATCAGTTTAATTCCTGTTACGTCCCCTATCAGTGGACGTGTATGGAATAGATTTTATGAACCGGGAGATGGAAAAAAATACTTAGTTGGTCCTCTTACTTCCAATTTGGGGCACTGCGCGTGCGCTGTGCAATGTACTGTGCTACCAGATATGAGTGGTATGTTAAGTAGTACTATTCCTATCAGTCTAATCCCTGTTACGTCCCCTATCAGGGGACGTGTATGGAATAGATTTTAGGAACCGGGAGATGGAAAAAGATGTTTGGTTGGTCCTCTTACTTCCAATTTGGGGCACTGCGCGTGCGCCGTGCCATGTACTGTGCTACCTGAGATGAGTGGTATGTTAAGTAGTACTATTCCTATCAGGGGACGTGTATGGAATAGAGTTTAGACAACCGCAAAGAGTTGTCAATAGTTGACACACTCATGACATCAATTGTATTCCTCTATGCGTCAATCTTGGTGTAGTGATGACTGTGCTCGTGCGCAGTTTTTCATAGCCTATGGTCGTGCTGAGGTAGACAGTTAAGTGACCCATAAAACAATGATTCTGCAGTGTGGGCCCATTGTTGGCCTAGTAGGCTTTAATGATCACCTTAGATGATCGCAAAGAAAATTAATGTTTTTTTATGCAAAATTATCCAGCCGATCACTTTTGGTCTGTTCACAATGAAGCAACGACCTTATCTCATCTGGGGTGTGCCAACATTTCCATTGCCAACACACTCATAGAGGTGATCGCTTCATTGTGATACGCAAGCCCTTTCACCACAACAAGGTAACGATCACGAAGGGGAATTGACACATGTATGTGCCTTTTTTTTTGTTTTGTTTTTGCAGCCACAGTGCAGCACCAGAGGCCAGAAAAATTAGCCATGTACACATGCCTGAAAAATTAGGTATTGTTGCAGCTGCTGCTGTGTTTTCCAGGCAGAAAGTGCACTGAAACATTGCGGCTTGAACCCTAGTTGGTGGCGGAGAAGTCACACAAGTCATCCGGCATGCAGAGATTAAATACAGCAGCGTGTGGACCATTTTATAGCCCAAGGCATCTCATCAGGCCTTTTTTTGTCAAATGCATTCCCCACTGTCAGTCCCTTCGGGATCCATGCCTCATTCATCTTAATAAAGGTGAGGTAATCTAGACTTTTTTGACCTGGCCGACTTCTCTTCTCAGTGACAATACCTCCTGCTGTGCTGAAGGTCCTTTCTGACAGGACACTTGAAGCGGGGCAGGCCAGAAGTTCTATCGCAAATTGGGATAGCTCAGGCCACAGGTCAAGCCTGCACACCCAGTACTCAAGGGGTTCATCGCTCCTCAGAGTGTCGATATCTGCAGTTAAGGCGAGGTAGTCTGCTACCTGTCGGTCGAGTCGTTCTCTGAGGGTGGACCCTGAAGGGCTGTGGCGATGCGTAGGACTTAAAAAGCTCTGCATGTCCTCCATCAACAACACGTCTGTAAAGCGTCCTGTCCTTGCCGGCGTGGTCGTGGTAGGAGGAGGATTACTTTCACCTCTTCCCCTGTTAGATTCCCGTTGTGCTGTGACATCACCCTCATACGCTGTGTAAAGCATACTTTTTAACTTGTTTTGGAACTGCTGCATCCTTTCCGACTTCCGGTAATTCGGTAACATTTCAGCCACTTTCTGCTTATACCGGGGGTCTAGTAGCATGGCCACCCAGTACAGGTCGTTCTCCTTCAGCCTTTTTATATGAGGGTCCCTCAACAGGCATGACAGCATGAAAGACCCCATTTGCACAAGGTTGGATGCCGAGCTACTCATGTCCCGTTCCTCGTCCTCACTGATCTCATTGAAGGTCTGTTCTTCCCCCCAGCCACGTACAACACCACGGGTACCAGATAGGTGACAACGAGCACCCTGGGATGCCTGCTGTGGTTGGTCTTCCTCCTCCTCAAAGCCACATTCCTCCTCTGACTCCTCTTCCTCAGACTCCTTATGACTTATGCTGATAAGGCTGTTTCTGGTGGTGATGGTGACCACAACTCTTCCTCTTCCTCTTCACACTCATCTACGGCCTGATCCAGCACCCTTTGCAGGGCACGCTACAGGAAGAAAACAAATGGGATGATGTCGCTGATGGTGCCTTCGGTGCGACTGACCAGGTTTGTCACCTCCTCAAAAGGACGCATGAGCCTACAGGCATTGCGCATGAGCGTCCAGTAACGTGGCAAAAAAACATCCAGCTCCGCAGAGGCTGTCCTAACACCCCGGTCATACAAATATTAGTTGACGGCTTTTTCTTGTTGGAGCAGGCGGTCGAACATTAGGAGTGTTGAATTCCAACGTGTCAGGCTGTCGCAAATTAAGCGCCTCACTGGCATGTTGTTTCGGCACTGAATATCTGAAAAGTGTGCCATGGCCGTGTAGGAACGCCTGAAATGGCCACACACCTTCCTGGCCTGCTTGAGGACGTCCTGTAAGCCTGGGTACTTATGCACAAAGCGTTGTACGATCACCCCAAACCATCTCGATTGGGTTCAGGTCCGGTGACTGTGGAGGCCAGGTCATCTGGCGCAGCACCCCATCACTCTCCTTCATGGTCAAATAGCCCTTACTTTCAAAGTTTTCCCAATTTTTCGGCTGACTGACTGACCTTCATTTCTTAAAGTAATGATGGCCACTCGTTTTTCTTTACTTAGCTGCTTTTTTCTTGCCATAATACAAATTCTAACAGTCTATTCAGTAGGACTATCAGCTGTGTATCCACCTGACTTCTCCTCAACGCAACTGATGGTCCCAACTCCATTTATAAGGCAAGAAATCCCACTTATTAAACCTGACAGGGCACACCTGTGAAGTGAAAACCATTTCAGGGGACTACCTCTTGAAGCTCATCAAGAGAATGCCAAGAGTGTGCAAAGCAGTAATCAAAGCAAAAGGTGGCTACTTTGAAGAACCTAGAATATGTATTCGAGCACCTGCAGTGTTCAGCCAAGCACTCGGATGTGCTGAGCATAGCAATACTTGAGCGGAACAGCAGTTCAGCCGAGCATGCTCGCTCAACACTAATTTTTAGTTCTTTTAATCATATGTATTTGACCTGTATTTGTACTGGCCTTCAGTAAAATTGATATCCGTTGACCATCTAATAGTCCTCCAGCCATATACTTACTTGTTTTTTTATGTACGCTGAATGCATCATTTTTGGGGCCTGTAGTACACTGGCCTGCTGGAAAATTGATATCCAATGACCATGTAATCTACCTCCAGCCACATACTTACTTGTTCTTTTATGTACGCTGAATGAATAATTGTTGCGGCCTCGGAGGAATTCAACACCAGTGATGACCACGTGTTATCGAATTTCAACTATTATCATTATTGTTTTTTTCAAGAGGGGGGATTTCGTTAGCCATGCTTTTAATCTACAAATCACTGCAGAAAATGCACCAAAGTGATACGCAACTGACAATACTAGCTAATTCCTCAAGCCGATGTTAAAAAGCCACTTTTTTCAGTGAGTTTTTGTCTTTATGTATATGGGATGTGCCACTTCATTTTGTTGGTAATATTCTTTTGCACCTGGTAGCTTCTGTGTCACATGGTCTGTTGTGGGTGCGGCTCACAGTTTTATTTTACCTCACAATGCATTGGTGATATCACTATGGAGGCATGTGAGAGCCTGGCTGTGAGTTAATTTCTAGCATTGTTCAGACCCTGTTCACACACCACCGGCGTTTTAGTGGTAGGACCCCATGCATGCTGAGACACCATGACGTGGTGCATGAGGGGCTCCGATATGTTCCTGACTGGAAGATATTGGCAAAGTTATAAGCTTTTAACATCGGCTTGAGGAATTAGCTAGTATTGTCAGTTGCGTATCATTTTGGTGCATTTTCTGCAGTGATTTGTGTGTATATATATTTTTTCCTCTGCACAATGTATCATTTTGTGTAAGATGTCCTTGTGGTGTATGCGGTCCGCATCGGCATCCTCCATTGTACGCATTTTTTGCTGGGGATTGCTGTTGTCTGCGGACCGCATGCGGAGGAATTGCTCACCCGGTTATAGACGCGTTACAGTGTCTGGGTTTGGAGCATTTCCACCCGTTTAGGCCACTTTTTTCAGTGAGTTTATGCTTTTAATCTAATTTTATATTTTTAGTTCATTTAAACATATGTATTTGACCTGTATTTGTACTGGCCTGCAGTACAATTGATATCCATTGACCGTGTAATATACCTCCGGCCACATAATCACTTGATCTTTGATGGCATGTGAATGCCTAATGTTTGGGGCCTGTCGTCCAGTGGCCTACGGTAAAATTTTTATCCATTGACTGAATAATGTACCTCGCGCCACATAATCAGAATTTCTTTTATGTCAGATGAATGCCTAATGTTTAGGGCCCGTACTCCTGTGGCCTAAAATAAAAATTTTCTAGGCATCAACGGCACATTTCAGAGAATTTCCTTCTAAGACGCATAAAAATGTCCCCTGATTAAGATACATATTTTTTCCCCCTCTAGTATCCCTCTCTAGTATGTCACTGTCCATGTTGTGAGACTATGTGTTCACTTCTACTAAGAATTCGGTTGCTGAAAATATGAGCTGAAGGTTTTTCAGATTCGCCTGCCATTAAAGTGAATGGGGCCCGCCACCAACTTGCGGTTCGCGAACATTTGATCGAGTTCGCGAACCGTCCCCGCCGATGTTCGTCCATCACTAGTGGTGTTAAACAGACAGGAAGTGCTCAAACCCATATGCAGTTTTGCATATATATATACAGGGGAGCAAATCCTGCACTTGTGACCCGTTGCTAATGGCGATCCCCAGCAAAAATGCATACAGTGGAGGATGCCCGCAGCAGACCACAAGTACCACAATAAACATCCTACACAAGATAGCAATGATGTAGATGTGATAACCAATATAACAATATAATAATAGCTATTATTACCTCGTAATATATTACATGGGCTCAGGTCTCTTTTGTGTTGATTGCATCTCTTATTTTCTATATCCATTTGTGGATCTCAGTATTCAGATGTTTTAGGCCTCTTCATATATTACATTGGTTCAGGTCTCTACTGTAAATCCCCTAATAACAGAGAAAGCCTTTAATGTGAAGTACGTATACTCGCTATTGTAGGCCCTGTGGTATTCGGTGAAAGATATGCAAATTAGCTTCCCTAAGCCTACGGGTCCATTCACACGTCCGTAAGTGTTTTGGGGATCCGCAAATTGCGGATCCACAAAACACGGACACTAGAAATGTGCATTCTGCAATTCGCAGACCGCACATCGCCGGCACTATAATAGAAAATGCGGATGCGGACAGCACATTCCGGCCCCATTGAAAATGAATGGGTCTGCGCCCGTTCCGCAAAATTGTGGAACGGATGCGGACCCATTTTGCGGACGTGTGAATGGACCCTAAGGCAGCAAATATTAATTTGCATATCATCCCAAACCAAGAGGAATGGTTTCTTGCCTACATTAGCAAAAATTTAGATTTTTTTTATAATAAAAATATATGAGAGAGACCTCCTTCTGCACCAAAAAGAGTTTCTCACTCCTATATATGCATCTTTAAAGGGGTACCCTAGAGCCCCAAGTCTGCAACATATTTGCCTATGCATGGTATTGTAAGCTGAACGATGCTCCTATAGAATTCTAGGAAATATATTCAAATTAGCGTTCCAAAGCCTATCTGAAGGCAGAGCGGATGTTAGACATAACAATTTGTATAAATTTTTCCCAAAAATAAAGAGGCGCGTCGTCTAGCCTGCAATAGTATATCATCACACAGCATATCAAAAGGGCTCCATAATAGAAATAGTAAACATGCAGAAGTTCCCTTAATGGTTTGCTGCTGGAGAAGCTGTTTCTATCTATTTTGTTTTGAGAAAGGCTTCTTTTCTTGAATGAGCTGGTCTTTTGCTAATCAGTTGTCTAAAGATAATGCAGTGCTCCTATTAGCACTGTGTTCTTTTTACCTTGAACTTTCTCTTTGTTAGATGTTACTATGTTTTGTTTCTGTGGATTTCATTGTATGTTTTCTGTCTTTGCTTTTGGATCTCTGTATGTTTTATCTTGGTTTGTGTCTTGCTTCTGTGGATTCCCTGTTTTGAAGTACATCTATTATGCAGAAAACATGTGTGCTGTGTTATTGTAGATCAGGCGAGGGTGTTGTGGGCAAAAAACTCTAATTAGCTCCCTAAGACTATCTGAAGGCAGTAGATGTTGGACATGAGATAAGCATGTTTAGGCTGGAAGGCACCTCTCTTGTGGGTTCTGTTCTCTAACTACTTTGAACTTGTACTTGGTTGTATATCACAAGGGCTCAGGTCTCATTTCAGTAAATTTCATATCATGTTTTCTAGATTTTTTTTTTTATCTCTGTGTATTCAAAATTCTCTGGTCCTCGTAATATATTACAAGGGCTCAGGTCATTGTTCTGTCGATTCCATCTCTTATTTTCTATATCCATTTGTGGATCTCAGTATTTAGATATTTTAGACCTCTTCATATATCACATTGGTTCAGGTCTCTTTGCTGTAAATCCCCTAATAATGGAGAATCCCTTTAATGTGGAGTTCTCATGTGCTCTATTGTAGGCCCTGTGGTATTCTTGGAAAGATATGCAAATTAGCTTCCCTAAGCCTATGGTAGCAGATAACTGCACCACTGAACAGCAATTAGGCCCTAATTGTTTTCCACTTTTGCACTACACAAAAGGCTTTTCAACATATAAGTGTAATGCTGATCAGCGAATATATTTTTATTTTGCCACTAATACACGGCAAACAGGGATTAAGAATATATAACTGGTCACTAGGGATCCACAGCTAGCGTACTCCCTGAATATTGCATCCCTGGAGCCCATGTTCATGGATAAATTCAGGACATGGAGGACCTTACCACTCTCTATTATGGGAAGATTAAATCTGGTCAAGATGACTCTCTTGCCCAAAGGGTTGTATCTGCTGGCGCATGCGTGCACCCCGATACCGCAGGGATTCTTTGCTCGCATTCATTCGTTAGTGGCTAAATTTGTGTAGGGGGAATCCAGGCGAAAGCTGTCCCTTCAAGTCCTACAGAGGCCCAAGCTAGAAGGTGGCGCTGCGTTACCTGATTTTTTCCTTTACTATCTAGCTGGACAGCTGAAACTTTTAACCCCCTGGGTCCAGGCGACTGATCTACCTAATGCAGAATTCTATCTTAGGGAGTATCTGGGATTATCCTCTCTATGGCCTGTCTTGGAAGGACCGCGGTTTATTTCCATGCGCTTGCTCCCTATTCATAGAATGGCCCATCAGGTATGGGATGCTGCGAAAATGAGGTTGTTTAAAGATATCCCAGATGACATCCCGCTATGGGATAATCCCATGTTTGCCCACTTAAAAGATTTAGAGGGAGCTAGATGGTGGCAGGCGCAGGGAATCAGCAAACTGAATGACTTATATGCTGGGGGTAACCTATGCTCCTCCTCTTAGCTGCAGGAGAGGTTTGAACTACCTCGCTCATTCTTCTTTAGATACCTGCAGCTGAGACATGCGCTAACGGCACAGTTTGTGGCAGGTGGCCGAAAAATTTCTAATTACCCTCTGATAGGTGTTCTCAGATCACAAGGCCCGAAAGGTATTATCTCTGCGCTCTATACACATTTGCTTAATAATCGCACGTTGATGAATCCCCTTGCTGTTGAGGAGAAATGGAGAAATTCCATCCCTTCCCTATCAGCTGATGATTGGAATGAAGCGCTGCTGTCTCCAGCGCGGGTCTCCCCGTCAGTAACTAATAGGCTGATTCAGCTGTTTATCCTGCATAGAAGTTACCTTACACCTGTTCGATTGCAGAAAATGGGAAGACTGTCACACAGTAGGTGTCATAGATGTCATCAGGAGGGGGCAGATTTTTGGCATCTCATGTGGGACTGCTCATATTTGAAGAGCTTTTGGGCAGCAGTGATAGGAGTGCTGTCTGCTATAGTTCCAAATGCAGTGCCGCTATGCCCAAAAAGCTGTATACTTGGTATCCTAGATGAGGAGGCTTGGGGACATCACCACAGAATTTTTTTGAGCGAAACCTTATTCTTTGCCAGAAAAGCTGTTGCCCTGAGATGGATGGATGATAGAGTTCCTACGGTGGGCCAATGGAAGTTGCTGGTCAATCAGGCTGTTAGCATGGAGAGGGTTATCTTTATTCATAGGAAGTGTCCGCAAAAGTTTGATAAAGTGTGGGGCGAATGGTGTGCATCCCCTCTGACTGTGCATAATGCTTGTATGTACTCTGTAACCGATGTATAATGCCATGCTAACGTGTATATTGAGGCTAGATCTCCTCCATCGTGCACCCTCCAGAAATCACTTGATTATGTAAACTTTTATGCTGTATCGGATTTAAATGCAGAACTGTCATGTAATGTAGTGCTTACACTACATCTCCTGCGTGAGATGTTCCCTGGATGTATTAATCCTTGTTTATTCTAAAGATGTAACATGCCTTTCTTGTTAAACTTCAATAAAACGAGTTTAAAAAAAAGAATATATAACTGGACCGCTGAACAACAATTAGGCCCTAATATTTTTTGCCCCATAAGACGCACTTTTTCTCCCCCAAAAGTGGGGGGAAAGTGCCCCTGCGTCTTATGTGGCGAATGCTGGCAATTTACATTGCAGTCTGCGATGCTGCAGCATCGCAGACTGCGATGTATTAGTGAGTAGAGAGGAGGGAGGAGGGACTGTAGTAGGCGGGGAGAGCGGCGGGGCAGTGCAGGCACTGTACTCTGGCCCCGCAGCTCAGTATGTACTGTATTATAAGTAGTGTTAATCATCAGATCTAAACTGAATAATGATGCACTCCCCCTGCGCTTACCGGTACACATGTCACACTTCTGTAGTAAGCACTAGCAGCTGGCAGGCAGGCCGGGCGGCTGTAACTCACGGAGGTAACGTGCCTGCTCCGCCTACTTTATGAATGACCTCAGTGAGTTACGGCCGCCCGGCCTGCCTGCTAGCTGCTAGTGCTTACTACAGGAGCGTGACATGTGTACCGATAAGTACGGTACACATGGGGAGCAGGGGGTGGGAAGCAGGGGGAGCGCATCATTATTTAATTTAGATTTGATGATTAACACTACGTATAATACAGTACATACTGAACTGCGGGGCCAGAGTACAGTGCCTGCACGGCACTGCTGCTCTCCCCGCCTACTACAGTCCCTCCCTAGGAATCTGTGAATGGCATAATGATGGGGGGGTCTGTGGATGGCATTATTATGGGGGGATCTGTGGATGGGACTGTTATGGGGGGGATCTGTGGATGACACATATAGCAGTGTCATCCACAGATCCACCACCCCATAACAGTGCCATCCACAGATCCCCCCACCATCATAATGCCATCCACAGATCCCCCCACCATCATAATGCCATCCACAGATCCCCCCACCATCATAATGCCATCCACAGATCCCCCCCACCATCATAATGCCATCCACAGATCCCCCCACCATCATAATGCCATCCACAGATCCCCCCACCATCATAATGCCATCCACAGATCCCCCCCACCATCATAATGCCATCCACAGATCCCCCCCACCATCATAATGCCATCCACAGATCCCCCCCACCATCATAATGCCATCCACAGATCCCCCCATAACAGTGCCATCCACAAATCACCCACCCCATAACAGTGCATCATCCAAAGATCCCCCATAATAGTGTCATGCACAGACCACCATTAGTTCAAACGCACCAAAAGCACACCTTTTGGTTAAAACATTTTTTCTTATTATTTTCCTACTAAAAAACCTAGGTGCGTCTTGTGGGCCGGTGCGTCTTATAAGGCAAAAAATACGGTAACTGCACCGCTGAACGGCAATTAGGCCCTCATTTTTTCCACTTTTCCACTACAAAAAAGGCTTTTCAACATATCAGTGCAACGCTGAACGGCGAATATATTTTTATTTTGCCACTAATACACGGCAAAAAGGGCTTTACAACATATCACTGCACCGCACAAGGGCAAATAAGACATACTGTCGAAATATTTCCTTGTAATAAACCCTGTTAATGGCTGTGTCAAGCAGCACTTGTACCCCAATAACAAGAATGGTTTGCTGGAATGACAGAGCTGTATAATGGCAATTTGGATCCCCAGTCAGTTCAACAAGGTGTAATATTATTGTTCCTATTAGCCAGTCTGTAACCTCCCCTACTGAACCCTGTTCTACATAAATGCTGTGGAATGATTCCTCCGTATCCTTTCTGCACTTAGAAAATATTTCATTGTGGTGAAAAACAATTTATATCACTGTCCCTAGCTCCTGCTGACGTCTCATCCTCCTCTAAGTACACTGGTAAATGGCAGAATCCAAGATGGCTGAGGCTATTTATAGGGCTGTGACATCCAGGACCAGCAAACTGGGCAATTGCCCAGGGCCCTGATCCTCTAAGGGGCCCTCTGCTTCAGTCTGCAGTTTGCAGAAGGTTGATCAGTCAGGAATTTCCTGACTTAGGAGTCCCTGCTCTGACTCCACATAAATCTATTTGAGACTCTATTTTTGAAATGTTTCTGTGGGATTCAAACTCACAACCACCCACATTAAAGGCAAGAAACTTAACTACCGGGCTATATAGCTCAATAGAAAGCCATTGGTGAAAAACCTCATAGAAGTTTCTCTTGTTTAAATCAAGAGAAACTTCTATGAGGTTTTTCAGCAAAGATTTAGCATTGAGCTTTATAGCCCAGTGGTTAAGGTTCTTGCTTTTAATACAGAAGGTTGTGAGTTCAAATCCCCACAGAAACTTTTAAAAGATAAAGGCTAAATAAAATTTAAATGCACAGGGTGTTACCAACAGTGACAAATTTTAATTTATTGAGAAAAAAATGGAGCAAAATGTAAAATATGATCAAATAACATGCAAATTGACCCACACCAACCTTTTTAACTTGTGTAACCAGTATTTTTTGTTGGGAAAGGTGACAACTAGTTTTGATTGAGCACCAAAGTGCTCAGGTGCTCAAGTAGAACACTTTGAGATGCTCGGGTGCTCTATAGAGCACCCGAGCACAATGGAAGTCAATGGGAGAACCCGAGCATTAAACCAGGCACCCCCTGCCCTGAAGAGGGGAGGGTGTCTGGTTCATAGGAAAAGGTCCGAAATTGATGGAAACACCACTGAAATGGTTCGGGAAAAGCATGGAGAGGATGTCTGGATGCGTCTTTGACTCCCAGGTTGCTGCTGGGAACGATGTTGTCCGAGGAGTACGCGACTTTTACAGACTGAAAATCAGGGCTGTCTTTAACAAGGGGCAAAAGGAGCAGCTGCCCCAAGCCCAGTTGCTCCTGGGGGGCCCAAGGCAGCTGTCTCTTGAGCCCTGCTGGCCACTGCCCCAGGTGTCAGGCTGTCAGCTACACAGGGGGGTGCTGCCATGCCATGCCTGCCGGCACTCCAGGCAGCGAACTGTGATTCTCTCGGGAGAAAGGACCTTAGATGACATCATCACCATGTGACCAGTAACCTAACAAAATTACTGGTCACATGGCTATGAGGTCATCAAAGGTCCCTTCTTTCTACCAGGAGTGTTGCTGCAGGAGAAGTTTGCCTTAACTGTGGAGCTTTTTTTGTGAAGATTACATCAGGAAAAGGTGACAGGGGCTGTTATGCTAATATACTGTAAGCTACTGTATACTGTGGGGGGCTGTATACTGTGGGGTGCTGTATATTGTGGGGTGCTATACTGCTCTACTGTATACTGTGGGGTGCCTTATACTGTGGGGGGCTGTATATTGTGGAGTGCTATACTGCTCTACTGTATACTGTGGGGTGCTGTATACTGTCGGGTGCTGTATACTGTGAAGGGCTGTATATTGTAGGGTGCTATATACTGTGGGGTGCTATACTGCTCTACTGTATACTGTGAGGTGCTGTATTCTGTATAGTTTGGGGTGTTGTATACTGTATACTGTGAGGTGCTGTATACCGTGGGGTGCTGTATATTGTGGAGTGCTATACTGTGGGGTGCTGTATACTATAGTGTGCTATACTGCATACTGTGGGGTGCTGTATACTATAGGGTGCTATTCTGCATACTGTGGGGTGCTGTATACTATAGTGTGCTATACTGCATACTGTGGGGTGCTGTATACTATAGGGTGCTATTCTGCATACTGTGGGGTGCTGTATACTATAGGGTGCTATACTGCATACTGTGGGGTGCTGTATACTATAGGGTGCTATACTGCATACTATGGGGTGCTGTATACTATAGTGTGCTATACTGCATACTGTGGGGTGCTGTATACTATAGGGTGCTATGCTGCATACTATGGGGTGCTGGGGTGCACTGTAACGCTAGGGTGAGCCCAGCCCCGGTCTCCTTCCTGCAGAGCGGTGCCCACTTCCAGCCCTGAGCCCAGCTGCCCAGAGCACTGATCCTGAGCCGCTGGAGTCATCAGATCAGGAAGTATTTACAGTCATTCACTGTACTCTACCAGGTGTGTGGATTTTTTTTGTGTGTGTGTTGTGGTGGAGGGCGTGATTGCATGATAGGGTGTGGGAAGGCAGGATCCAGGGGGACCAAGTAAATTTGCCCAGGATCCAATCAATATTAAAGATGGCCCTGCTGACAATAATATGCACCAAACAGAAGATAACATCGATTTTAGAGGAAAAATTGGCATCATACACACCCTTGAAAAATTATAATTGAGGGCCTGCTGGTGACCCTCAAAAGCATTAGGAGCAAGGGCCTGCTGGTGACCCTCTAAAAGATTAGGGGCGAGGGCCTGCTGCTGATCTGACCATCTAAAAAATTAGGGGTGAAAGTCTGCTGCTGAGCTGACCATCTAAAAATTTAGGGGTGAGGGTCTGCTGCTGAGCTGACCATCTAAAACATTTGGGGTGAGGGTCTGCTGCTGAGCTGACCATTTAAAAAATTAGGGGTGAGGGTCTGCTGCTGATCTGACCATCTAAAACATTAGGGGTGAGGGTCTGATGCTGATCTGACCATCTAAAACATTAGGGGTGAGGGCCTGCTGTTGACCCTCTAAAACATTAGGGGTGAGGGTCGGCTGCTGAGATGACCCTTTAAAACATTAGGAGCGAGGGCAGCCTAATAAGCATGTTGATATTATGGAGGAGGACGTCGAGAAATGGAAGATTGAACTATATACTTTTTTTTATGGTGGATGGGGTGCATGGGAATAAATTGTATTCAATACACCGTAAAAGCCACATTTAAAGTGCCTTTATGTTCAGCTGCTTTCCTCTGGTAGAGTAGAGAAGTCAGGGGCAATCCAGGCCTTGTTCATTTTGATAACAGTCCATCTGTCAGCATTTTTAGTTGACAGGCAGATGTGCTTATCAGTTATTATGGCAGCACTAAATACCTGCTCTGACAAAACGCTGGCAGCACGGCAGGTCAACGCCTCCAAGGCGTAGAGCGCCAGTTGTGCCACGTGTCCAGCTTGGACACCCAATAGTTGTAAGGCACAGAGGGATCACTGAGGACACTGACACAGTCTGCTACGTACTCCTTCACCATCTTCAAAAACTTTTCCCTCCTTGTGACAGTAGGCCGCGCATCAGGGCGAGGGTACCATAAAACTGTCCCAGGCCTTGGAGAGTGTTGCCCTGCCTCTGTTGGAACTGCTGTGTGTTCCCCTCATCTCCCCTCCTCGGTTGCACAAGGAACTACGTACTCTGCTGCCAGCATTGTCAGCTGGAAATTTTGGGAGTAATTTTTCCACAAGGACCTTCTGGTATTGCACCATTTTGCTAGTACTCTCCACCACAGGAATGAGAGATGATTAGTTCTCTTTGTAGCGGGGGTCGAGAAGGTTGAACAACCAGTAATCGGTGTTGGCCAAAATGCTTATAACGCGAGGGTCACGGGAAAGGCAGCATAACATAAAGTCAGCCATGTGTGCCAGAGTCCCAACAGACAAGACTTTGCTGTCCTCATCAGGAAGTTGACTCTCAATCTCCTCATCCTCTTCGGCCCATCCACACTGAACAGATGGAATAAACCTGTTATGGATACTACCCTCTGTAGCGTAGGCAACTGTCTCCAGGTCCTCCTCTTCCTCCTCTTCATCGTCCAATTCACGCTGAGAAGACAAACGGAGGGTGGTCTGGCTATCACCCTGTGTACTGCCTTCCCCCGTTTCCACCTCTTCCACATGCAAAGCGTCCGCCTTCATTGTGAGCAGCGAGCGTTTCAATAGACACAAAAGTGGGATGGTTACGCTGATAATAGCGGCATCGCCGCTCACCATCTGTGTTGATTCCTCAAAGTTGCGTAAAACCTCATAGAGGTCAGACATCCATGCCTACTCGTCGCTTGTGAAGAGCGGAAGCTGGCTGTAAAGGTGACGACCATGTTGCAGCTGGTATTCCACTACTGCCCTCTGCTGCTTACAAAGCCTGGCCAACATGTGGAACGTGGAGTTCCAGCGTGTGCTCACATCGCACAACAGTTGGTGAGCTGGCAATTGCAAGCGCTGCTGCAGAGTTGCCAGACCGGCGGCAGCTATAGATGACTTTCGGAAATGGGCACACCAATAGCTCAGGCAAATTGGGGTAGGTTTTGAGAAACCGCTGAACCACTAAGTTGAACACGTGGGCTAGGCATGGTATGTGTGTGAGCTTGTCAAGCTCCAAAGCCGCCACCAAGTTACTGCCATTATCAGACACAACCATGCCTAGTTGTAGGTTGAGTGGCGAGAGCCACAGCTTAGTCTGGTCCCTTATACCCTGCCAGAGCTCTACAGCGGTGTGCTTTTTGTCACCTAAGGAGATTAGTTTCAGCTCGGCCTGTTGCCGCCTCCCCATTGCAGTGCTACACTGCTCCCAGCTACTGACTGATGGCGGACTGGTGCTGCAAGATGAGAATTCAGAGGTGAAAGTGGAGGAGGAGAAGGGGGGGTTGCAGCCACTAATGTAGGTGGTGGCAGAAATCCTGATGGAAGTAGGGCCCGCAATCCTTGGCATCGGTAGCAGCTGTGCCAACCCAGGGTATGACTTGCTCCCGGCCTCCACAACGTTCACCCAGTGTGCCGTCAGGGAAATGTAGCGTCCCTGGCCAATAGCACTTGTCCATGTGTCAGTCGTTAAGTGGACCTTCCCAATAACTGCGTTTGTCAGGGCATGGGTGATGTTACGGGACACATGCTGGTGTAAGGCGGGGACGGCACACCGGGAAAAATAGTGGCGGCTGGGGACTGAGTAACGAGGGATGGCCACCACCATTAGGTTGTGGAAAGCCTCAGTGTCCACAAGCCTAAATGGCAACATTTCCAGGGCCAGCAATTTGGAAAGGTGCGCATTTAGTGCTATGGCCTGTGGGTGGGTGGCCGGGTATTTGCGTTTTCGTTTAAAGGCCTGGGGTATGGACATCTGTAAGCTGCGCTGGGACACAGAAATGGATGTGCTAGCTGATGGTGCTTGTGAAGGTCCAGGTGCAGGGTGGGAGGCTTCCGGGCCTGCGTCTTGGACAGGGGATTGGCCAGAGGCAGTGGTGTGACCCGCAGACATTGATTGTGGACCCAGGGGTTTGGCCCACCTATTAGGGTGTTTTGATGTCATGTGGCGGATCATGCTGGTGGTGGTGAGGTTGCTAGTGTTCACGCCCCTGCTCATTTTGGTACGGCACAGGTTGCAAATCACAATTCTTTTATCGTTTGCACTTTCCTAAAAAAAGAGCCAGACTGCGGAACACCTACCCCTTGGCAAGGGAGATTGCCGCAAGGGGGTGCTTCGGGGAAAAGTTGCGGGCCTGTTTGGTGTGGCCCGCCTTCTCCCTTTTGCCACCCCACTGCCTCTTCCAGCCTGTTGCGGTGCTGCGGATCCCCCCCCCCCTCTGTACTGCTGTCCTCGCTTGGCTTGCCACCTTCCAAGGTTGGGTCAGTGATTTCATCGTCCACCACCTCCTCTTCCACTTCCTCACTCTGGTCATCCTCCTGACTTGTTGACCTAACAAGAACCTCACTTATTGACAACTGTGTCTCATCCTCATCATCAACCTCTTGAGACTTTAATTGCCGTTGACTTATTGGCAACTGTGTCTCCTCATCATCATCCACCTCGTGAAACACTAATTGCCGTTCCCCACCGTCATCTTTTTCTGACTGTGGATGCTCAAGAGTTTGGGAATCAGTGCACAAGATCTCCTCATGCCCCTCTTCAAGCGGGTTTGGCGAGAAGCCCAAATCAAGGAATGGCAATGAAAAGAGCTCCACGGAATATACAAGTGTGTGATCACTTGTTTGCCAAGACTCTCCATGGTGGGAGGAAGGAGGATCAGGGTGAGGATTCTGTTGATTGGACTTTGTGGAAGACAGGGTGGTGCTTAACTGACTGGAAGCATTATATGCTGCAATCCAACTGACCACCTGGTCGCACTGGTGTGACTTCGAGAGTGGTGTCCTGCACCGGCTTGCAATCTGGGACATGAAGCTAGGTATCGTGTATGAGTGTGTTTCTTGTGCTCTGGCAGCAGGCACAGTTTCGCCACTGCCTCTGTGTGCACCATCAGCAGCACGGCCACTTCCCTTCCCTTACTGCTCGCCTTAAGCATATTAAATGGTATATATGCTTGCAAGTATGTCACAAGTACAGTAGCGCAGGTTTTGTAAGTGTATGCGAAAATAAATTAAACTGAATGTCACTGATATTTAGGATGCTCAAACGTTATACAGGAGATGTCGCGCAGGTAATGTCGCTGTCACCAGCGATGAAAAAATGAAACTGAATGTCACAGATATTCAGGATGCTCAAACGTTATACAGGACATGTCGCGCAGGTAATGTCGCTGTCACCAGCGATGAAAAAATTAAACTGAATGTCACTAATATTTATGATGCGCAAACATTATACAAGAGATGTAGCGCAGGTAATGTCGCTGCTGTCATCAGCCGCCAAACAATTGCACAGAATTTAGCGCACATTGCGCAAATATATTTCGCAGCCAGATAAAACAATAGTCCTTAAAAGGACTGTTGGGTCTCTAACACCTTTCAACACTCAAAACTCCAAGCATTGTGATGCTCGAGTGAAAAAGGTGTTCGGCCGAGCATGCTCGCCCAACACTAGTGGCAACCCTAACAGCACCCATGCTCGGGACCTCTATAAGCCCGCTCACTGCAGCAAGCTAAGCCTCATCAGGACTCACTATGTAAAAATAATTTTTGGGCTTTTCATCGCGACATTCTGACCCTCATAACTTTTTTATAGTTATGTCCACAGAGATGTGTGGGGTCTCATTTTTCATGGGACGATCTGTCATTTTTGACAATACCATTTTGGGTTGTGTATGACTTGATCATCTTTTATTCAATTATCTTGGGAGATAAAGTGATGAAAAAATGCGAATCTGCCTTTTTTAAAAAAATTCGGTTATGCCATTCACCCTATGAGCATGCGGTGATGCCCATAATGTTATTTTTGTTTTTTATTTTGGGGAATGGGGGTGATTTCAATTTTTTTTTTAATATATTTTCCAAACTTTTTTTTTTTTTTTTACTTTTTGTTTAGTCCCTCAGGTGGACCACAACTTACAATCATCAGATGTAAATTGCTCCATTATTCTGTATAGAAATCACTATATCACAGTTCAGTGCTGCTATCTAGTGGCCTGAACTGGGATATACTAACAATGAGCCTGGTAGCCTAGTAAGGCTGCGGCTCATTTTTAGAACAGGGTGCTTTCCCTGATCTCCACTGGGGGGAAGCGCGCCTAAAGAGGAATCCAGCACTTCCAGTTTTTAACAGTCTCAGATGCCGTGAGTAAGGGGAACTCATTGCTGTGAGGGAAGGGGGCATGTAGCGTATTCTGGGGCCATGAGGGTGAAGAACTGTGTGAGGAGCTTTACGGGGTGTAAATCTGTGAGGGGGAACCGGAGTCGACAGAATGTAACTGTGCTGTTAGTACATTATTACATTACATTATTAAGATTTGGGGCCCCACTTTTGATTTTGCCCAGGGCCACATTTTGTACTTAAACCGACCCTGGTGACATCACAGGGCTGTCTGGCTGCATGCATGGCATTATGGGTGATCCCGCCTTCCCAGAGTTCCTTTCTCCATGTCCTCACTGTAATGCCGCCGACGCGACGGCCTTTTGTTCGTCTGCCGCGGTCCTTGCGTTCCACCGTGGAACGCAGAAGACGCGCGAACTCCGGGTTGTGACGCGGCGGCTGCGTTCCACGGTGGAACGCGGAAGTCATTCGGACCAATCAGAGGTCCCTATTGCACTTCCTGGTTCCATTTAAGGGGGCTGGTGAGGCGGCATGGCGTGCTGTAATTGTTGTCGGTACGCCTGCTGCCTCACCACCTGTGTATGGGATCTCCAGAAACCGAACCTTTCACCTCTCCCCTGTTGTCATCTGGGAGACGGATCCGCACCGGACCCGCTCCAGTTACCCCGCTGCCATCCGGAGGACAGATCTGCTCAGTAACCGGACCCTTCTCATTTCCTCACTACCATCTGGAAGACGGATCCACTCTGGCCTGATACTGCAGTCTCCTTGGGAGTTTCCACCATCGCATAGCGCTGCCAATCGCAAGTACCCTTTATGTGAGAGAGCTTCTCTCCTTTACTTACATGCAGGCTGAGATAACTGTGTAGGACTCTTACTGAGTGGCCCCTGTTAACCTGCGGCAGCTACCGCATTCTAATATTCTAACACCTAACTGCAGTCTATGAAGCAATAGTACTGTGCCGACCTGAATTGTTTTCTCCTGATCACGTGATGGTAGAATCTCAAACTCACCGTTGAGGTTGTGAGTGACGCCTGAGATTCATATCTGATTGATCCTAATAACCCGCAGTTGAGATCCACTGTTGAAAAAATTGCAGACGTGACAGTATTACAGCACCCGTAAAGATGGATCCAGCGGAACTCGCTAGACATATGGTTTCTTTATCCCAGAGAGTCGAGACCCTGTCTGCCTCTGTGCAGGACCTGCAGCTGGAGAACCAGAGATTGCGTACTTTGGTTAACCAAAACACAGGTGCTACACCTCCCAGAGAGGGACCTGAACCCAAGGTCTGTGCCCCCGAACCCTTCTCCGGGGATAGGAAAATATTCCGTCAGTTCATAAGTTCGTGTAGACTCATGTTTGATCTAAGTCCACGCACTTACTACAATGACCGTATAAAGGTACTCACACTCATTTCCTACCTTAAAGGGGAACCCCGAGCCTGGGCCGAGACCTACTTTGATGAAGAGGATGAGGTCCTAGATTCTTTCCCCAGATTCATGGAGGCCATGGCACTCCTCTATGATGACTCTAGTAAACAATTGACCGCTGAGACTGCCATCAGAGCACTCAAACAAGGCCGCCGACCAGTCGAAGATTATATAGCCGAGTTTAAACGGTGGGCCAGGGAGACGGAGTGGAATAATCTCAGTCTTCGTAACCAGTTCCGCCTCGGCCTCTCGGAGGCCTTGAAAGATGAGATTGCCCGTGATGAGTTACCTCCCACCTTAGACGACCTAATCCAACGCTCTGTTACGATTGACCGCCGCCTCCGTGAACGGAGAGCAGAGAGAGTCTTCACCCCCACACCAACCGTAAGAGGAGCCAGATCTACCCCTAAACAGGAGCCAATGGAGCTAGGAACCCTACGGGGACCCCTCACGCCGGCTGAAAAGGCCAGGAGACGCACGTTGAACCTATGTCTCTACTGTGCCTCCCCTGACCACGTAGTAGACGACTGCCCGGCGGTTAAAAAGAAGACAGAAGGTAGGGAGATACATATCTGCAAATTGACACATAGTCTCTGCCACCGCAATTCTTACATATACATTTCTCTCAGCTTACAGTGGGATACCGAGAGGATTATCGTCAAGGCCATGATAGACACCGGAGCCTGTGGCAACTTTATAGATTCACATCTGGGTAAGTCCAATAAAATACCCCACACCCTGAAGCAGAAACCCGTCTCAATTACTTTTTTAGATGGGTCCACATCCCCTTCAGGACCAATCTCTCACCACACCCAACCACTGCTCGTGGCCTGTGGAGAGGGTCACATCGAACACCTTATCTTTGATGTCATTTCCTCTCCCATGTTCCCTGTAGTACTGGGGCTTCCCTGGATCAGACTTCACCAACCTTCTCTCCTCTGGCCTATAGGGGAGGTGCAGTTGGATTCCCACTACTGTACCACCACTTGTTATCCAAACACTGCACTTATGCAGGTCGCCCCCATGGGGCTACCTCCCCATCTCGCTGAATTCGAAGACGTTTTCAGCCAATCTGGTGTAGCCAGCCACACTTCCCCCACATAGACCCTATGACTGCCCAATTGACCTTATCCCAGGCAGTCCTCTTCCTACGGGCCGCATTTATCCGCTGTCCCAACCAGAATTAGTCCACCTGAAGGCCTACTTAGATGAAAATATAAAAAAGGGTTTCATAAGGCCCTCAACCTCACCTGCTAGCGCAGGGATGTTCTTTGTGAAAAACAAGGATGGCGGATTAAGGCCAATAATTGACTACAGAGGACTCAACAAAATTACCATAAAAAAACGCTACCCTCTTCCACTCATCCCCGAACTGATCGAGAGGTTACAATCATCCCGTATTTTCACCAAACTTGACCTCAGAAGCGCATATAACTTGATCAGGATCCGGGAAGGGGATGAGTGGAAGACGGCATTCAGAACCAGGTACGGACTGTTCGAGTACATGGTAATGCCTTTCGGGTTGTGCAATGCCCCGGCGACGTTCCAGCATTTCGTTAACGATATTTTTCGTGATCTGCTGGACGTCTGCGTGGTAATCTATTTGGATGACATTCTGGTGTACTCGGACAGTCCTACCGACCACAGGAGGCACCTAAGATGGGTGCTGTCCCGTCTTCGGGTCCATTCCCTTTTCGCTAAAATAGAGAAATGTATCTTCGAACAGCCTTCCATTTCCTTCCTGGGATATCACATCTCCCCCCAGGGGATTCAAATGGATCAGTCCAAAGTGGAATGCATCCAGGCCTGGCCTGTGCCCCACACACGCAAAGCACTCCAACGATTTCTAGGCTTTTCCAACTACTACCGGAAATTTATAAAAAATTTCTCAGAGATAGTAAAACCCTTGACAAGACTAACCAGTACTACAATACCCTATACATGGTCCTCCGACGCCCAAAAGGCTTTCGAAATACTCAAACAGAGGTATACCTCAGCTCCCATACTCCAATTACCCAACACCGATTTCCATTTTGTCCTAGAGGTTGATGCTTCCCACCTCGCCATAGGAGCAGTTCTATCGCAACAACCATCCCTTTCTGAACCCTTGCACCCAGTTGCATACTACTCCCGAACTCTAAATACTGCTGAGAAAAATTACCCCATTGGGGAAAAAGAGCTGTTAGCTATTAAGGATGCTCTGGGCAACTGGAGACATCTTTTGGAAGGAGCCAAACATCCTATCATGATCTACACTGACCACCGCAATTTACAGTTCCTCAAAACTTGTAAAACCATGTCGGCAAGACAAGTACGGTGGAGCCTTTTTTTTGATCGTTTTGACTTCCATATATCTTACAGACCAGGTTCCAAAAACACAAAGGCTGACTCCCTCTCCAGGTTATACGAAGAGAGTACTGACGCAGAACCTCCTGCCTTACTACTTCCGGCAAATCGGTTTGTGGGACTCGCCACGGGATTCAAGGAGCTCCTAAAACATGCTCCCTCTGAAGGGGATCCTCCTGCTCCTCCTGGGTTGACACCAACCGATGGATTCCTTTTCAAAAACGACAAACTTTACATCCCTCCTAGAATGCAACCTTCTGTCATTCAACTCATGCATGACACACCCCTAGCGGGCCACCCAGGCATCACCAAAACGTTGGAGCTTGTACGCAGAAAATTCTGGTGGCCAGACATGACCAAATCAATCCACGAATATGTCTCCACCTGTGATGTCTGTGCCTCTACCAAAACCGACAGAAAGCCTCCCTACGGGTTACTGATGTCACTGGAAACACCCACCAGACCTTGGGAGATTGTCTCTGTCGATTTTATAGTCGACCTCCCTCGCTCAGAGGGTTGCAACACCATCATGGTTACTGTCGATCTATTAACCAAAATGGCTCACTTCTCCCCACTTAAAAAATTACCATCATCAAAAGAAACCGCCCAAACTTTCCTCAGCCAAGTCCTTCGATTGCACGGTTTACCCTCCGCGATTATTTCCGACAGGGGCAGTCAATTTGTATCAAAATTTTGGAAGGCACTATGCACAGCCCTCCAAGTTGATCACAGGATGTCGACCGCATACCACCCACAAACTAACGGCCAAACAGAGCGAGTAAACCAGTGTCTAGAACAATACATTCGATGCTATTGTAGCCATCTCCAAGATGACTGGTTCGATCTACTACCTCTGGCCGAGTTTGCATACAACAATTCAATGAACTCCTCCACTCAATACTCTCCTTTCTATGCAAACTACGGTTTCCACCCCACCAACCTGCCCCCTGATTACTTACCCGGGAACGTTCCTGCAGTTCAGGACTATCTCGAATGTCTAAGAGAGACTTCCCTTGCAATACAAGGTAATCTGAAGACCGCAAAAGAGCGACAAAAAAGACATTATGACACTCGACACTCTAATCCCCCCGCATACTGTGTGGGAGACATGGTATGGTTGTCTACGAGAAATCTCCGCCTTAACGTGCCCGCTAGGAAACTCGGTCGCCAATACATCGGACCATTTCCCATCGAGAAAGTCCGGAATCAAAATGCGGTACGCCTAACTCTCCCTTCCGACTGGAAAATCCATCCCTCTTTCCATGTCTCCTTGCTTAAACCGTACAAACCTAACCGACTCCCCCTTAGAGCCTTCCCCCCTGGCCCCCCAATTCAGGTCCAGGGTGAAGTTGAGTACGAAGTAGACAAGATACTCGACTCCCGTAAAAGGGGATCATCTATACAGTATCTCATACGATGGAAGGGTTATACTCCTGCGGATGATTCTTGGGAAGACTCGCGGGACGTACATGCTCCTAAATTGACCCGTTTGTTCCATCGTAGGTATCCTGATCGGCCTACTCCCAGGGGGAACTCCGGAGGCGTTCCTTTGAGGGGGGGATACTGTAATACCGCCGACGCGACGGCCTTTTGTTCGTCTGCCGCGGTCCTTGCGTTCCACCGTGGAACGCAGAAGACGCGCGAACTCCGGGTTGTGACGCGGTTGCACTTCCTGGTTCCATTTAAGGGGGCTGGTGAGGCTGCATGGCGTGCTGTAATTGTTGTCGGTACGCCTGCTGCCTCACCACCTGTGTATGGGATCTCCAGAAACCGAACCTTTCACCTCTCCCCTGTTGTCATCTGGGAGACGGATCCGCACCGGACCCGCTCCAGTTACCCCGCTGCCATCCGGAGGACAGATCTGCTCAGTAACCGGACCCTTCTCATTTCCTCACTACCATCTGGAAGACGGATCCACTCTGGCCTGATACTGCAGTCTCCTTGGGAGTTTCCACCATCGCATAGCGCTGCCAATCGCAAGTACCCTTTATGTGAGAGAGCTTCTCTCCTTTACTTACATGCAGGCTGAGATAACTGTGTAGGACTCTTACTGAGTGGCCCCTGTTAACCTGCGGCAGCTACCGCATTCTAATATTCTAACACCTAACCGCAGTCTATGAAGCAATAGTACTGTGCCGACCTGAATTGTTTTCTCCTGATCACGTGATGGTAGAATCTCAAACTCACCGTTGAGGTTGTGAGTGACGCCTGAGATTCATATCTGATTGATCCTAATAACCCGCAGTTGAGATCCACTGTTGAAAAAATTGCAGACGTGACACTCACACATGTAGCCCCCATTTTAGGAAAAAATGCAATTCGTTACCACGAAGTGTGAGGAAATTCGGCTTTGATTGGTCTATCACATAAAATCCCAATACAATGCATTTAAAGGTTTTCTGTCATCACAAAATTTGTTATGTAGCTGGCTGACATTAGCCATGTGCTAATGTCAGCAGTACATAACTGTAACTTTTACCTGCCTACATTCCGCCGTTCGCCCAGAAAACTAACTTTTAAAATATGCAAATGACCCTCTAGGTGCTATTGGGGTGTTGCTGCAGCACCGAAAGGCTCCGTCTCCTAACCGTTCGGCACACCCATTTTGCTTTGATGGACATCTTTGCTCTGCGCCTACACCATCCCATTTAGTCGAATACGTCACAAAGCTCCCCGGAAGTGAAGACAGCCGGCAGCAGGCGTCCTTCACTCACTGCGCCGAACACTAAACGGGACAGCGCAGGATTTTACTTTCAAAGCGCAGAGCAGAGATGTCCATCAAAGCAAAATGGGCGTGCCGAACGGTGAGGAGACTGAGCCTCTAGGTGCTGCAGCAACACCCCAATAGCACCTAGAGGCTCATTTGCATATTTTAAAAGTTTGTTTTCTGGGCGAACAGTGGCATGTAGGCAGATAAAAGTTACACAGTTAGGTACTGCTGACATTAGCACATCGCTAATGTCAGCCAGCTACATAACAAATTTTGTGATGACAGAAACTCTTTAAGGTTGTGGGTGTAACGTAAAAAATGGGAAAAAAGTTTTCAAGGCACTGTATATATATATCCGGGCAGTACAGAGATCTCTCCCTTTATCTATTTATACCCAGGACTTTGACGAGGGGACATCCTTCTCCGTCTGGAGGAAAGAAGGTTCCTACACAGACATAGAAGAGGATTCTTTACGGTAAGATCAGTGAGACTATGGAACTCTCTGCCTGAGGAGGTGGTGATGGTGAACTCATTAAATGAGTTCAAGAGGGGCCAGGATGTATTTCTGGAGTGTAACAATATTACAGGTTACAGTTATTAGATTTCTGTAGAGGTTGTTGATTCATGGAGTTAATCTGTCTGAGGAAAATTAGCCTTAATCCCTTTAACCCCTTAGGGACCCATGACGTATCGGTACGGCATGGTTCCCGAGTCCTTAAGGACCCATGACGTACCGGTACGTCATGTGTTGTCCCGATCACCGCCGCCCGGCGGGAGGTGATCGGAACAAGGTGCCTGCTCAAATCATTGAGCAGGCACCTCGGCTAAATGCGCGCGGGGGGGGGGGGGGGGGGGGTGTCCCGTGACCTGCTGTTTGCGGCTTTTACCTAGTGCGGCGGCGGCGGTGGTGCCATCGGGTCCCCATGGGGCTGTGGGGAGACCCAATGGCATGGAAGGCAGTGAGATGCCTTTCTTAGACATCGGCGCGGCCTTCCGGTGACGAGCCTGTGAGATCCAGCCCCCTGGATCTCACAGGCCGGAAGCTGTAAGCCAATGCATTCCAATACAGAAGTATTGGAATGAATTGTAAAGGAGTAGACCCCAAAAAGATCAAGTCCCAAAGTAGGACAAAAAATAAAGTGAAAAAAATAAAGTTTTCCCCCCCAAAAATTAAACGTTTCAAGTAAAAATAAACAAAAATGTCATTTTTCCCCAAATAAAGTAAAAAAAATAGGTAAAAAATAGGGGGGGAAAAAAAGTATACATATTAGGTATCGCCGTGTCCGTATTGACCGGCTCTATAAACATATCACATGACCTAACCCCTCAGATGAACACCGTAAAAAAAAAACTGTGCTAAATAAACCATTTTTTGTCACCTTACATCAAAAAAAGTACAACAGCAAGCGATCAAAAAGGCGTTTGCCCACCAAAATAGTACCAATCTAGCCGTCACCTCATCCCGCAAAAAATGAGCCCCTACCTGAGACAATCGCCCAAAAAAAAAAAAAAACTATGGCTCAGAATATGGAGACACTAAAACATAATTTTTTTTGTTTTAAATAAGCTGTTATTGTGTAAAACGTACATAAATAAAAAAAAAGTATACATATTAGGTATCGACGCGTTCGTATCGACTAGTTCTATAAAAATATCACATGACCTAACCCCTCAGATGAACACCGTAAAAAATAAAAACTGTGCTAAATAAACCATTTTTTGTCACCTTACATCACAAAAAGTGTAATAGCAAGCGATCAAAAAGTCATATGCACCCCAAAATAGTGCCAATCAAACAGTCATCTCATCCCGCAAAAAATGAGACCCTACCTAAGATAATCGCCCAAAAACTGAAAAAACTATGGCTCTCAGAATATGGAGACACTAAAACATGATTATTTTTTTTTGTTTCAAAAATGATATTATTGTGTAAAACTTACATAAATAAAAAAAAGTATACATAATAGGTATCCCCACGTCCGTATCGACCGGCTCTATAAAAATATCACATGACCTAACCCCTCAGATAAACACCGTAAGCATTTTAAAATACAAACTGTGCTAAATAAAAAAATGTTGTCACCTTACATCACAAAAAGTGTAATAGCAAGCGATCAAAAAGTCACACGCACCCCAAAATAGTGCCAATAAAACCATCATCTCATCCAAAAAAATTATGGCTTTCAGACTATGGAAACACTAAAACATGATTATTTTTTTTTGCTTAAAAAATGAAATCATTGTGTAAAACTTACATAAATAAATAAAAAGTATACATTTTAGGTATAGCCGCATCCGTGACAACCTGGTCTATAAAAATATCACATGATCTAACCTGTTAGATAAATGTTGTAAATAACAAAAAATAAAAAAACGGTGCCAAAACAGCTATTTCTTGTTATCTTGCCTCACAAAAAGTGTAATATAGAGCAACCAAAAATCATATGTACCCTAAACTAGTACCAACAATACTGCCACCCTATCCCGTAGTTTCTAAAATGGGGACACTTTTTTGGAGTTTCTACTCTAGGGGTGCATCAGGGGGGCTTCAAATGAGACATGGTGTCAAAAAAACCAGTCCAGCAAAATCTGCCTTCCAAAAACCGTATGGCATTCCTTTCCTTCTGCGCCCTGCCGTGTGCCCGTACAGTAGTTTACGACCTCATATGGGGTGTTTCTGTAAACTACAGAATCAGGGCCATAAATATTGAGTTTGGTTTGTCTGTTAACCCTTGCTTTGTAACTGGAAAAAAATTATTAAAAAATGTAAAATCTGCCAAAAAAGTGAAATTTTGAAATTGTATCTCTATTTCCATTAATTCTTGTGGAACACCTAAAGGGTTAACAAAGTTTGTAAAATCAGTTTTGAATACCTTGAGAGGTGTAGTTTATAGAATGGGGTCATTTTTGGGTGGTTTCTATTATGTAAGCCTCGCAAAGTGACTTCAGACCTGAACTGGTCCCTAAGGGTAAGTTCACACAAACGTGTGTGATCCGTGGCAGTATTGCGGCCCGCAAATCGTGGGCCGCAATACACGGCCACCGTCCCGCGTGCATTCCGCATCACAGATGCGGACCCATTCACTTCAATGGGTCCGCAAATCCGGAATCGCGGAACGGCCGCACGGAACGGGACCCCTCGGAAGCACTACGGAGTGCTTCCGTGGGGTTACGTCCCGTACTTCCGTTCCGCAAAAAGATAGAACATGTCCTATCTTTTAGCGGAACGGGCGGATCGCGGACCCATTAAAGTGAATGGGTCCGCGATCCGATGCGGCTGACCTACGGCTGGCGATCGTGCATTGCGGCCCGCTATTTGCGGGCCGCAGCACGGGCACGGGTCACACACGTTCGTGTGAACTCGGCCTAAAAATTGGGTTTTTTAAAATTTCAGAAAAATTTCAAGATTTGCTTCTAAACTTCTAAGCCTTGTAACAGCCCCAAAAAATAAAATATCATTCCCAAAATGATCCAAACATGAAGTAGACATATGGGGAATGTAAAGTAATAACTATTTTTGGAGGTATTAATATGTATTGTAGAAGTAGAAAAATTGAAACTTTAAAAATTTTTTGGGTAAATTTGGTATTTTTTTATAAATAAAAATGAATTATTTTTACTTCATTTTTCCAGTGTCATGAAGTACAATATGTGACGAAAAAACAATCTCAGAATGGCCTGGATAAGTCAAAGCATTTTAAAGTTATCAGCACTTAAAGTGACACTGGTCAGATTTGCAAAAAATGGCAAGTCCAGAAGGTGAAATAGGGCCGAGTCCTTAAGGGGTTAAGCACCGTGGACGTACCGGTACATCACAGTGGTGCAGGAGATGCATGGAGTGTGCCTCTGCAGTGGGCCCACTCCATACGCGGTGGGTGCCGGCCGAATCATACAGCTAGCACCCATCACACTGACAGCTGCAGTCGCGCCTCCCCCATCATTTAACCCCTCAGGTGCCACGATCAAAACGCTGGTCACGGCATTTGTAAGTGAAGTCAGAGGGATGTGGTTCCCTCTGCCTTCCGATTCGAGTCCCCACAGTGAAATTGCGGGGCTCCGATCGGTTGCCATGGAAGCCTGGGCGTTGCTGAAGCGCTCTATGCCTGCCATGACTTTCTCCATACTGAGCAATACACGAGGCATATTTCAGAATGGAGAGTGTATAAAGCCTATTCACCCTATAGATCTCTATTAGGGTGAATAGGAGAGGGGATCAAAAGATCCCATGTAGTAGCCCTCTAAAAAGTGAAAACATTTTTTTTAAATATTAAAAGTTTAAATCACCCCCCTTTTCCAATTTTACATATAAAAATATATTAACAAAAAATTAGGTATCGACAAGTCCAATAAAGTCTGAACTTTTTAAAACATTCTTGTCCGGTGAATGCTGTAGCCTTAAAATTCTATTTACCCCACAAATAATTTTTTCTCCATTTTCTAATAAAAGACATGTTAAATTAAATAGTACCAAAATGCATCTTGTCCCCCCAAAAATAATCCCACATATGGCTATGTGAACTGAAAAATTAAAAATGTATGGCTATTGGAATATTGGGAGACAAAAAATGAAAATGCAAAATCAAAAATAGACCCGGTACTTAAAGGAGTAACCTCATGAGGGTATTTTGCCTCTGGATCAACTTGGAAGGATAACAGGCTGAAATGGATGGACAAATGTCTTTTCAGTCTATCTTACTAAGTGAATGGGAGCAGCTCTGCAGTAACCAGAATGGATGGAGCGGTGTAGTTTTGTTACTGGCTCTAGTCCAGAAAAGCTGACCGGCTATCCTGTGTATAGACCATCCATATAAAAATTCTGGAAAACCCCTTTAAAAATGTGTAAAACACTCCTGTTTACTGCAGTCATATTAGATGTTAATTTGGAACAATGTTCTCAGAAATTTTGTGCCCAAAATCACATGACATACCTTTTTTTTATCTGATAAGGACTACGTAATGTTTTGAACAAAGAGACTGACATAATTATGAAAAAATTCAAATTACATTTATTGATGCAGTTTTGTTTTTTTTTTCTTTTTTTGATAAGCAACTTTCAGTCTAAAGATTTTTTACAATATAAAGAACATACAAATAACAGGATATATATATATATATATATATATATATATATATATATATATATATATATAAAATTACACTGGACAACTAAAATCTAGGACTGAATTCTAACCCTACGAGCAAAATACAAAGCAGCCTCTTTGAGAGAATGCTTTATATCCCAAAATACTGTCATATCATATAAAGAACAAATAGCAGTACAGTTTTATTTTTTTGTCTTTTAAATCCTGTCCTAATGTTACAGTATTTTACATCACACTAGAATAACGCAGACATTGCAGAAGAAAAAGAAAATAAAAGTATAAAAATTAAGAATAGGAAGGATGTGGGTCAATAGCATAATTCTGTACAAATTTGCTTTGGGATACAATAGAAAAAAATCCAATAGAACAACAAAAAAGAGCACAGACATCTTTTGTAATGAGGTCCTTTATGTTTAGATAAAAAAAAAATCCTTCATAAGAAAGTTAAAATGTGTCATCTATTATGTAAGAGACAGTTCATATTTCCCCTTCCAACAACCCTAACCCCTGCAGGCTCCAAGAGGGAGGAAGTAAAAAGCTCCCCCGTGAAGTATATTTACAGTTACTTCATTAGCTCGGCTTTAGTCTGTGCTGTTGCCTTGAATAGGTTCACAAGTCCGGTTTAATATTTCACAGTAGTATTCCAGACCTAAATAGTCTCCTCCCATTTAAGAGTCATAAAAGGGTTCCATGTATGAAAGTGGATTTCAAATATGTTATATATATATATATATATATATATATATATATATATATTCATGCGCATATATCTGGATGACCAATTGTAGAACTGTCAGGTTAATCAGCATAGGTGTCATGTTGATCGGACAGAAAAATTCTCCAAGCATGCTCCGCTATCTGGCGTGTCAGAAAGGTCTCCTGGCTAAATTTGGATTTAGTTAAATTCTATTAAAATGCAAAAAGGACACCGTTCAAGGAGATGGTTTATCAAACACACAGAGTTGATGAAATATGGCTGTGTGCTGGAGTTATTACTGTACATTACTGTAGAAAAGCATCAGTTAGTCCCATCCCAAAGGATTTGCTGTGCAAATATGCAAGAATGAACCACTACTAGGACTGAATCAGTGTCGGAGAATGCCTCTGGGCAAAATATCTTCTCATCTTCCGAAACAAAAATGACATTTATTTTCATGTCATGATACTGTTGGCATACTTTCACACTCTCAGTATGTAGATTATGGTGGCCCATTGTCCCTAGAAGACAGTGAACTTTCATTTGTTTGAATGTTTTTTAATGGAAGTTCACTCATAGCACAGATGGTAGAGGACCATGGGCAACTGCGTCATTTGCCCTTCCAATAATCCATCCCTGACCATTATCTATGTATTTCCCCAATGTAAACCCAGGTGATCATCTTCAGTTTCTCATTCTAATTGTGTTTTTAGAGAGAGAGAGAATACAAAGGATAGGATGAATATGACCCCATCGATTCCGATATCTATCCATTTTTCTGTGCGCTGTCTTTAAAGTGCCAGATTAGGACAGGCTCTAAAAGATGCATAATCTTTTTACTGATCCAAACATCCCAGAATGGATGAGGTGCCTACATAACAATGGGCTTCAAACAATAGCTCCAGATGTATAAGACTTATTTATGATGTTAATGGACCAACACAGACAGACCTTACTGATTGGAAGACACATACATGGCTATTACAGGAACCTGACATAACATCCTCCAGTGCTTCATTGCAGCCAATTCTCCTAACCTGACTTTAAATCACATGGACATTTACAAGGAAAGACAGCAATACATGTCAACTTACTCCCTGCTTTGTAATCTGACATGTTCTCTATATTGAACTAGTTTTCTCTTTAGCATACACCTTATGCCAAAGATATTGGGGTCATTTATCAAACTGGTGTAAAGTAGACCTGGCTTAGTTGCCCATAGCAACCAATCAGATTCCACCTTTCATTTTTGACAGCTCCTTTGGAAAATGAAAGGTGGAACTAAGCCAGTTCTATTTTACACACCAGTTTGATACATCCCCATCTTCATTTCTACAACTGTGTACTGGCCTAAAGGATATTGCTTCATATATACATAGGAATAAGGATAGCATTAGCTACCCGATCTTTAGCTCTTGAATATGATCTGGTATATTTATTCATAGAAGAACTACTTTCATTGAAATGCTGGGTTTCAAGATTTTCATTCATTCAGCCCAAGCTGTTATAATATACATTGTGTATTTCCATAGGATGCGCCCCAATTACAAAGGGATGGCCGAGTATTCCGAGACAGCGGGATATTATTTATTGCAGTAGTTACATGTTGGTTTGTGTATATTGTTTTATCAGCTGCCTTTGTGTCAAATGATTTTATAGTCTATGTCCACCTTTGCAACCAATCCTTTAATTGCTCCAATGCATTTACAATTAAAACTGAAAAAAAACTTTTCTAATTGTCTTAAATCAATTACCCTGGGTTCACACCTGAGCGTTCTGAAAGGAGCGCTCTGTATGCGCGTTTACAAGCGTGCATACAGAGACAAGCGAACGCCCATTGTCGCGCATTCCCGAAAGTCTATGTACGGGAACGCGCGACAAAACGCCCCAAAGAAGCTCAAGTACTTGTTTGAGCGTCGGGCGTTTTACAGCGCGATCGTACGCGCTGTAAAACGCCCAGGTGAGAACCATTCCCATAGGGAAGCATTGGTTTCTCCTTGCTGTGCGTTTTGTAAAACGCTCAGGTGTGAACTTAGGGTTACAGTTTCATGTATACAGCTCCTATGCAGACATATGTGTCTCCATACATAACCACAAACCTGTATGTAGTCTGATTCTGCAGTCATGAATTACATTCTTTCATCTGTTGCAAAGGTAGACATAGCCTTCAAAAATATTTAATTCAACTGGGTTTACCACAGATGCAGTTACTTGTTTCCTAACTATCATTTATCATTCCAGTCGTATGCAGAAGAATACACAGACACTTGTCATTAGGATGTGTTTGGGCACAGTGACCTAACTGTAGTTTGATAGGCTGGCAGCTATAAGCTGTATAGTGATACTAGAATGTATAATCTGATGAGTTACAACAATGTCCTCTATTAATTATGCTTCTGCTTTCTTTATATTCCTCTATGTATTTTCTTTTTTATATATAGAAGGCCCATGTTGTACATACTAATTAAAAAATATTTTCAGAATCGTATTCATTTCAATTTGTCTTCAGAGAGTACTCTCCAGGAGGAAGAAGTAATGTGGACAATGATCAGGGGGTTTCAATACTGTTCTGTCGCCAGTTGGCTTATGAGTCTGAATGGATATTGCGTGACACACTTTGCAGTTGGAGGCTTTTTTTGGGGCTGCAGTATATTATGTTCACTGCAATGGAGGTAAGACAACAGGAGTTTGGGTCTCCATATGATCCAGAAAGTAAAAAAGACATCTAATAAATAAAATCAGAAACTTGCACAGAGATAGGTTTTAACTCTTCAATGTCAGAAGATCTTTGTTTACGGTCACAAAAGAATCCCACGTTTCATGGTAGTGTTGAATTCTCCCTATACTCCTCCTTTGAAGCCGAGCTATAATTCTTGATTGGTTTCATTTATATGAGTCGATGGTTACTCAAATTACTTAGCTGAAAGTTGAACCTCAGCTTCACTAGTTGTGGAAATATCTCTATTCTTTGCAAGTTGGGATTTGGCAGAAGAGCAAGAAGAAACTTCACAAGGTTGTGGCTGAAATGTCCTTCTTCAACGCCACTGTTTCATAGGTCAAGTCATTGCAGAGATGCAGTTCATTTGCTCTGTAAGGATCTTTTAGTGTCTGTAGAGGAGCCTGTAGGGTGTGAACCTTCCTGCGTTTAAATATACAATGTACTAATTTGTAATCCTCATTGCTTGGACAGTTCTCCGCTTGAGAGGCTCAATGCACTGGTGTATACGAGGATCACACACTCATGGTCATGCTGGGTGAGTACTGCGAAGAGGAGAAAACAGTGTCACATAGAAGTAACTTGAAATCTTCACAAAGCACAGAAATACAGATCATCAGCAATAATGAAATGAGTTTTCCAGAAATACAGAAGCAGCCACAACTCTGTGGCCTGTGTCTGGCATTGGGGCTCCCCACCACTCAAGTGAGTAATGCATTGTAAATGGTGAAACCTGTAACTGAATGGACATGCAGTTGATTTGAAATGTGGCATCAAAGTCATCAGACATCATGTGTACAACTGGCATCAGAGGTCAAGTATACAAATATGGCCTATTGTTTATTCAAGTTTTCATGTTAAAGGGGTTTTCTGAGATTCCTCTGGATAGGTCATCAGTATCAGACCGTTGGGGTCTGACACCCGGGACTGGGACCAGTGCAGTTTTTAGGTAAAAATTTTCTCAGGGCGAGTGTCAACAAAACTCTCCCCCCCCCCCTCCTCAAAACTGCTCGATGAAATAAGTGTCTCCCCATTGTAAAAAATGTGTCACCACATTGCACGGACGGTCACAGTGACCCACAGACTCAGGCTCTCACTCACAGCAGGCTTCTTTCTCAGCACTGCTCCGGGCGGTAACAGGCAGGCAGTGCGGGCGGCGGTGCTCACCTCACTCACTGTACGTCATGCGCCGCAAGACGTACAGTGAGTGAGCGCCGCCGCCTGCAGAGCCTGCCTGTGGGGGGACATTATTTTTAATAAGGATCACTATGGACATTATTTAGAATGGAGGCTACTGTGGGTGTCATTATAACTGTATAATGTCTGATAGGCCTAGTCCTGAGTTATATTACCCTGCCCAGTATAATAATGTACCCTGATACCCCTTAGTTATATTACCCTTAGCGTGGTAATATAACTAAGGGGTATCAGGGATGGGTACATTATTATACAGGGCATGGGCAGGGTAATATAACTCAGCTCAGGACTAGGCCCATCAGACATTATAGTTATAATGAGTAATGACACCCACAGCAGCCTCCATTCTAAATAATGTCCATACTGATCCTTATTAAACTTAATGTCCCCCACAGTGACAGTGACCCCCATTTTCATGTCTCCCACAGTGGCCCCCGCCCCCCATTGTAATTAATGCCCCCCCCCCCCCCCCCACAGACCATCACTCCCCTCACAGCAGGCTTTTTTTCAGCATCAGCAGGGGCTCAGGGCGGGCGGTAACAGGCAGGCAGTGCGGCGCTCACTCACTCACTGTACGTCACGCGCCTGCGCCGCTTAGTGGGAGGAGCAGGCGCGTGACGTCAGTAAGTGCCGCCCGCACGTACCGGAGCTGAGTGACTGGACTCGGTAGTACTGTCTCAAGAGTGAGAGGACTCCGCACTCGGGCGCAGGTCGCAGGGCAGGCGAGATCTCAGAGGGAGGAAGCCAGGGCGCACGGCAGAGAAACGACAAGAGGGCCCCCCTGCCGGCGCCCCCCTTCTGACAGCGCCCCGGGTGGCCGCCCGGCCCGCCCGCCCCTAGAAACGGCCCTGACTGGGACTGTTGTCCATCAGCTGTTTGAGAAGGCAGTGGCGCTCCTGTGAGCTCTGCGGCCTTCTCTGTGATTTCCTAGGGCAGTAACAGCACGTTCATGTGTCACGTGGCCTAGGAGAAGTTCAGTCCCATAGAAGTGAATGGGGCTGAGCACGATACCAAGCACAGATGCTATACAATGGACAATGCTGTGCTTGGTAAGCTACAAGAAGACAGCAGCACTGACAAGAGAGCCACTGCCTTCTCAAAACAGCTGATTGGCGAGGGTCCTGGGTGTTGGATCTACACCGGTCAGATTCTGATAACCAATCCACAGCATAGGTCATCAGTAAAGAAAATCTCAGAAAACCCTTTTAAACACATTTCATAATTTTTGGTGATTTTTTATTTTATTTTCAGTGTCACTGTCCATTAAAAAGTCCTAAAATCTTCCAGTTCTCACATTGTCCACTAAGTGTCATAATAGGCTGATGTTCTGTAGAGATCACTTTTCAGCTTTCATCTCATTATCATTACAAGCAGGATTACCATGAAAGGTAATGCCTATATATAGATAACACAGTATCTGACATAATTAGGCCTAGTTCACACAAACGTTTTTTTTGCGAGTGTATGGGCCGTTTTTTTGTGTTCCGTATACGGAACCATTCATTTCAATGGTTCCGCACAAAAAACTGTGTGTTCCGTATGCATTCCGTTCCCGTATTTCCGTTTTTCTGTTCCGTTGAAAGATAGAACATGTCCTATATTTGGCTGCAAATCACGTTCCGTGGCTCCATTAAAGTCAATGGGTCTGCAAAAAAAACGGAACACATACGGAAATGCATCCGTTTGTCTTCCGTATCTGTTTCGTTTTTGCTGAACCATCTATTGAAAATGTTATGCCCAGCCCAATTTTTTCTATGTAATTACTGTATACTGTATATGCCATACGGAAAAACAGAACGGAAAGGAAACGAAAACACAACGGAACTCAAAAACGGAACAACGGATCCGTGAAAAACGGACCGCGAAAAACTATAAAAGCCATACGTTCGTGTGAACTAGGCCTTAAGCTCACAACACTTCACTACAGAAGTAAAAAAGTCATCTCCAGTCTGCAGCTTTCTACGTTTGTATGGCTGTTGTAAATCATTACTCTGAATGCTAACAACAGCTCAGGCAAGATGGATGAACCCATAATCATGCACAGGAAACGGAGTGGAGGAGATTTATCAAAACTGGTGTAAAGGCAAAATGGCTTAGTTGCCCATAGCAACCAATCAGATTCCGCCTTCCATTTTCCAAAAGAGCTCTGAAAGATGAAAGGTGGAATGTGATTGGTTGCTATAGGCATCTAATGCCAAAGTCTTGTTAGGCACCTGTAGAACACTTACGCTTTCGCTTTGAAAGGGGTTTAAGAAATTCCCGGCCATCTCTCCATCATCACGAGGCGTTCCGGGAGGATTATTCATCCCTGCCATGTTATTAGGAGAATTCTGTAATGGAAACATGGATACTCAAAAAATGTTTGATAATTTAACAGCACATGAGACTACATCAAACTTGTAATATTAGGGAAAGGTGGCCTCTTCTTCACCTACCAATAACATGTTGTTTGCCTTTTTCTGTAATCATTTTGTGAAATGTGCCCAGGTTTGTTAACCCCTTCCTGACCAGCACCATACATGTATGGCACTGGTTAGCTATTTAAAAATGACGCCCGCTTGGAGCACGATCTTGCCCGTTTTCCCAGGTCGCAGTACCTGATCAGACCGGGATCAGGTACCAGCACTCAATTGGGACAAGTACTGACACTACACACACTATCGAATTTGATCACCCTTCTTCCTACAATCTACCAGATTGCACGGGAGATATTGTTATAATTGTTGCTGGTTCCTTCTAACAACTTCTGAGATTTGCATTTTAAAGCTGAAAATTAGGAACTCTAATTGCCTTAAAAAATATTGCCCGTGCTAGTTTTTTTTTATTTTTTTATTCTTTTTTCTATTGTTTTCTAAGCCAAATATACAAAATTCCGTTACATACAATTTGAAAATAACAAATAATTATACACAAATTAATATAATTGACCCCATTGTTTCACTACTGCGGGGTCCGACTGTACCTTTTAATGCCACCTGGAATTGTTTCCTAGTGCCATAGATAACCGAAGCTTTTGGAGCGAAAAAAATGAAAACCTACCCTTTCCAACATTACTCTGATTTTCTTGCTAATCTTCTATAGGCATCGATGGTATCTATCCCAGCCCTCCACTCGGAATACTGTAGCTAGGGCTATTTTTGGTGCCCCAATATTTAAGAATCAAGGCCTTTGTGACCATGAAACTCTCCAAACAAACTCTTATCTGATAGGGCGTTAAATCAACTAGCCCGTGCTAGGTTAAATAATTGGTTTTAATAAAAATTTAAAGATGTAAAAAAAAAACAGAAGCATACAAATATACACAGAAACAGTTTTTAAAATAAAAAGGATGAAGGAAAACTGACGCCTACTTTACTCACACAGAGACTTGCAGCTATCAGGTCCTGAGGCAAGACAGAAAAACACGGCACATATTTAACCCCTCAGATGCTGCAGTCAATTGTGAATGCAGCAGCTGAGGCGGCTTTCTCCAGAAGAACTGTGCTCCTGGGGCCTGAACGGCTCCCCTGTGCTGAGATTGAAAAAGCTGTTTGTTGGTGGTGATAGACTGGAGCCTGTTGGAGGCTCTGATGTCTGCCATTGGTATATTTTATGCAGGTGGTAGGGCTCCATAGGAATATATTTAATCTCCCATAAGCTGCATTCTAAAATAAATGGAGTCTAAGGGAGAAGTGATGTAATAATAGCATGTTAAAGGGCTTCTGTCACCCCACTAAACTCATTATTTTTTTTTTGGGTACTTATAATCCCTATCCTGCGATTTATCTATACATTATGTTATTAATCATTTTCGTTCTGTAGATATGGCAAAAAACATACTTTTATAATATGCTAATTACCTGTCTACCAGCAAGTAGGGCGTCTACTTGCTGGTAGCAGCCGCAGAAAACCACCCCCTCCTCTTGTTGATTGACAGGGCCAGTCGCGATCTCCTCCTCCGGCTGGCCCTGTCAGCATTTCAAAAATCGTGCGCCTGTGTTGATTCGGCGCAGGCGCTCTGAGATAAGGAGGCTCGACTCCTCAGCACTCCCTCAGTGCGCCTGCGCCGATGACGTCTTCTCTTTCGGTCACGCGCTTCCTGGTTCCGGTCACCGCCCGTTCCCCCTGCCTTCCGGCGGCTGGCGGTGGGGGACGCACCTTGGAGCTGGCTCTGCTTTCTCCATCCTTGGGGGGGGTTCGTGGGGGAGGCTGGTTGGCCGGCTCGCTCCTTATGCCAAGAGGACGGCGTACAGAGGCGTGCGTTCCAGGGTGGAACGCACTCTCCTTCCGGCACAGGCATTGCTGTCACTCACCCCCTGGCCGGGCTCCTTGGCTGCTATGTCGGCTTGCGTTCCACGTGGAGCGCAGGCACACAGGCAACAAGGCCTGATAGGCAAGGGGGAGAATAACTGGTACTTGTCTGGCTTCTCCTCGCATGCTGGCCCTCATGTTATCATTCCACATAGGTAAAAAATCCCTGTCATGGTAAAAAAAACAAAAAAAAACAAACACATAGGAAAAACAAAACCCGCAATAAAAAAAAACAAAAAAAAAAAGAAACTAAACAAAACATGGAAGTACAAAACCCGCAATATCAGTAAAAAAAAATGAAGAAAACAGGGGCACCACATTGGGGTGCACCATCTGTAACCTAGCAGGGTGGGTATCCTGCGCAGGACTCGCTCGGCTTCCCTCGCGCTTTCTGGAACCTGGTCACGCCCAGGATTGTCTCGTCTTCCTGGTTCGCCCAGGCCACTGTTGTCGTCATGTCATAGCCGCTTATTTTGTCTCCAGGGCACTGTCGGTGGTCTTGTCACGGTTCTGGTTTTGTCACATTGTCTCCCCTGGTTTGCCGAGGGCACGGTACATTCCTGGTACGCCCAGATCTTCATGTTTCCTCTCTAACACATGGGTTTCAAGCACCTGTCCTTTGTCTTATCCGAGTCTTTCTAAGGGGCCATCCTTCGGCTGCTCCCCCGGTCGTTCTTTGCTTTCCATGGCTCCAAGGTTACCATGTCAGTCTGCCGCCCTCCGCGGGCCGCTGCTACGCGCAGCTTCTATCTCATGGCTACGCGCCTTCTCTTCTGTCAACCGCCTGGTACGCTCAGGCGGCTCTCTCCGGTCAAGTATCCGGTCCGATGCGCTCAGATGGTTACTTGACCTAGGGGTGCGCCCCATCCTGGCCAGTTCGCCTGGTTCCAACAGGTTTGAGGTCACCCGTTTCCTCTGCACTTTCAAATTTTTCGCCTGTTACTTTATTTACAAGGGTTTTTCCTATTTTTCCGTTCCAATCGGTCCTATTCAGGTAAGTTCGCACTGACTCCGCCGGGGTCCTGGTCAGATCATGTTCACGCTTTTAATTGTCCCTTCATCTGTCCGGCTAGGTCAGGTTCTACTGAGCCATCCTACGGGTTCTTATTCCGGTACGTGTTTCTCCATCGTGCACCAATTCAAATACCATTCCGTCATCACCCTCTCATTTTTTTTTTGTTTTTTTTTCTCTTTATTTGTCATGCCTTTTGTTTTCTAGCAGCACTGCCATGTCTCGTGCTTCGGATATGGAGGACGGCCTGTCCGTCTCCGGCTCGATCATATCAGGCCAGGCGGGTCCATCATCCCTTCGGAGCTGGACCATACCAAAGCTATTGGCTGAGCTGAACCGGAGAGGCATTCCGCACCCAGCCACCGCAAGGAAGGCAGAGCTGTACAAGCTGCTCATGACCAGCCCCAGCACTTCGGCAGTGCAGCAGGAGGCGTCATCCATCCAGTTGTCACTGGTGCAGCTACAGTCGACCCTAAACTCCTTGGTCGACTCGGTAGCAGACGTTTGGGCAAGGGTTTCAGAGCTGGAATCCCGGCCACCCATGGCACCCCCGGCACCCGTCCCGCTGATGGCACCATCTACATCGGGTTGGCTGGCTACAGGTACGCCAAGGCCCATTCCCCAGGTGTCCCCCTCTCACTTCATTCCCGACAACCTCAAAAGAGACATTCTGGCAGGGAAAGATGTCAACCTGGCGTCAATCCTCATTGCCGCTCAAGACGTACCCGAGAACAGGGTCATCTACTGTGGCGATGTGTCGGTGGTCCTCCGGGCCAAGGACTAGCGGCTTAACCGCAAGTTGACAATCCCTGAGTTTGTCTTGGCTTTCAGCCTCTTCAGAGACATCATCTGCACCGCACAGCCGGAGAGGAGAGAAGAGCTGGACAGCTACATGTACCTGGTCACTGACCTGGGGCACAAGTATGGTGGGTCGGCCTTCTACGACTACCATCGTTCCTTTCCGGCTAAGGCGGCGGCAGCGTTGGCGCAATTCCAGTATGTCACCAGCTGGTCTTTGATTGACACGAAGCTCTTCTGTTGTTACTTCGCTGGCCTCAGGGCACCCAACTGTGCGACGTGTCAATCAATCTTCCACTCTTCTGAATGGTGCCCAAATAGCGCCCACCCGTCTCAGACCAGGGCCCTCCCGGGCACCTCCGGGTCTTTTCCGTCTAATCCCTCCACTGACAAACTGGGCAGACCCATTGTCTATTTGGGAAAAAGCCAGGTCTGCAACAATTTCAACTCAGGGGGGTGCTCTTATGTCAGCTGCAGATCCCTCCACGTCTGCTCCCTGTGCTTCAGGGCCCATCCACGGTCCGCCTGCCCCAAAAAGTCTGCTAAAGGGTCCTGACTAGCCGACATTAACGTGGACCTCTTGGCGGCGCTCCTTCAGGATCACCATGATCAGGACTTTGTGGCGTTCCTGTTGGTGGGCTTCCGCCAGGGGTTCCACACAGGGCTCATCACGCTGCCACAGGTTCCCTGGGAAGGCAGGAATCTGCTGTCGGCCACCCTGGACCCTCCAGCAACTAGCGAGTTGCTCCAGTCGGAAGTGGCTAAAGGGTTTCTCATAGGCCCTTTCCCGCTCATCCCGTTTTCTTCATGGCGAATCAACCCCATCGGCTTAGTATCGAAGAAAAATACCAATAAAAAAAGGTTGATTTATGACCTGTCTGCCCCTCATGTTTCCGGAATCCCTAGCCTTAATTCCCTTATTCCCTCGGAGGAATTTGCCATGCGTTACTCCTCAGTGGACGACGCAATTCAGGCCATCCTGTTGCATGGTAAGGGCCCCTGGTTGGCAAAGGTGGACATCGCCGATGCGTTTAAGCTCCTTCCCATCCAACCTCAGTTGTGGCAGTTCTACGGCATTAAGTGGGCTGGGCAGTATTTCTTCGCCAACAGACTCATGTTTGGATCCAAGAGTAGCCCCTGGTTATTCGACCAACTGGCCAAGGCGCTACATTGGATCTTGGTCCATCACGGGGGCCTCCAGTCAGTCATCCACTACCTCGATGACTTTCTAGTCGTGAAGGACCCGCAGGGCGGGTCTGGCATTCTCACCGTCCTCCTGGAGATGTTCGCCAGTCTGGCTGTTCCGGTCGCGGAGTCAAAGACTGAGGGTCCTGCCACGAGGGTCTCGTTCCTGGGCATCGTCCTGGATTCGGTTCTATTGTAGGCCAGCCTCCTGGAAGAGAAACTCGCTCAGTGTCGGGAGGTCATTTCCCAGGCGGCTTCCACGGGGTGCCTCACTAGAGTCGAGTTGCAATCTCTTCTGGGGCGGCTCAATTTTGCCTCTAGGATCATGCCCCAGGGGAGGACTTTCGTGTCGAGGCTGCTCCAGCTTCTTCCCTCAGCACCCGAGCAGGACAGCGTCATCCGGTTGGACGGCCAGGCCATGGCAAACCTGGCCATGTGGGAATTGTTCCTGTCCCGATGGAACGGCGTCTCTTTTTTTGTGTCTCCTTGGTCTCCCTCCTGCCCGACTATTTTTTCGGACGCTGCTGCATCCTGCGGCTACGCGGCTATTTGGGGTCCCCGTTGGCTAGCGGACCGTTGGCCCACTTCTATCCTAGAGGAGGCCGAGTACATCCGCACCTCCTCCCTGTTGGAGTTGTACCCCATCGTTGCAGCAGCCCAGGCATGGGGTCACCTCTGGGCTAACTTGCCAGTGATGTTCGTGACAGACAACCAGGCCTTGGTCGACATCTTAGCCAAGGGCAGGGCCAAGTTCCCCAAAATCATGGCACAGCTGGTTTGGCTGGCCCTGTCACACAACTTTCATGTGCATTGTAGCCACATTCCGGGTCAGCAAAATGTGGCAGCTGACGCACTATCCCGGTTTGATTTCACACTCTTTTTTCAGGTCATGCCAGAGGCCGAGCCGCTCAGATATCCCACCCTGGCTTTCAGTTCCCTGACAATGGACTAGGCATGCTCGTCTCTTCGGCAAGAGACCTGGCGCAGCAGTCCCTCGCCCCCAGTACGGCCAGGAACTATCTTTCAGGCCTGAGAACCTTCCAGGAGTTTTCGCGTCTGCACCTGCAGGGTGGCCTGGCGGACATTCCTTTCATCATGGCCTTCATTGCCCATTGTCACCACCAGTTACACCTCTCCTACAATACCATTAAGTTGTACCTGGCGGGCGTCCAACACCACACCATGCTCCGCAACCCAGGGGGCGGGTCCATTTTTTCTGCGCACGCGATTAAGGCCACCTTGCGAGGGGTCCAGAAGGGTAGGCCCAATCCCCTGTCCCGCAGACAGGGCGTCACTGGGGAGATGTTCCGGAGATTGTCTTCAGCCCTGGATGGTGCTCCTTTTGGGCCCTTCTCCAGCTTGGTCCTTAAAGCCGACATGTATTTGGGCTTTTACGGCTTCCTTAGGCCAGGCGAGTTCACTTGCAGTACGGCAGGGCGGTGCAATCTGCACAGAGAACAGCTGGTGCGGAATCTAGACCATTACACGCTGAAGTTAATTTCCACCAAGACTAGTCAAACAGGCCCCCCGGTGGAGGTTCAGTTTTTCCCGACTGGTAATAAATGGTGCCCGGTACAGGTGTTTGGCCAGCTCATGCTCGCCCTCCAGGATGCTCCACCTCACAGCCCTCTACTACCACATCTCGATGGGCGCTCTTACCGCGGCGCAGTTCATCAGCCACATCCGCACGGTTGCTGCTGGCTTGGGGTTTGACCCCGGCGATATATCCGGCCATTCCTTCCGTATTGGAGCGGCTTCCGCGGCTTCCCGGTATGGGGTCCCCGCCCATGTCATCCGAAAGATGGGAAGGTGGCGTTCGTCTTTCTTCACCAGATACATACCTAACCCACAGGTGGAGATTTTGCAGGCGTTTCGGTCATAGGTATTATAAGGTAATAAAGTCTTGTACCTTAACTATGTTGATTTCCTTTTTGCCCCTCATACCCGGCTCCAGGCACACACCAGCCGGTTTAGGTTCTAGGCAGGCGCGCTGCCCAAGTTCGTATTTTAGCCACGACCACAAGTTGGTAAGGCTGAAGTTCAGCCTGCATTTGTGGGAGGGGCTTGAGCCTTTATAAACCCCTCTTCCCTCACCTTAGTAGGCGTTCCGGTTCATGGACCCACCCACCCATTCCCTTCATTCCAAGGGTCCTCCTTAGGGCAGCCACCTTTTAGGCTGCTCTCGTACGCGGCTCCAGGCACACACCAGCCGGTTTAGGTTCTAGGCAGGCGCTCTGCCCAAGTTCGTATTTTAGCCACGACCACAAATATATATATATATATATATATATATATATATATAGAATCCAGAAGAAGGACGGCACTCCAGTAAGGTGAAAAAAATGATGATGCCTTTATTCAACCATCCGGTGCAACGTTTCGGATGTAGTTGTGCATATATACACACACAATGCACAACTACCTCTAGCAAAAGATTTCTATACTGCAGGAATAACCCTAATAACACGCCCCCTGCACCGCTCACACTAGCGCGCCGACCAATCAGGACACGGCACTCCACAAGCCGCCTGCACCGCCAACCACTGAGCGATGGCAAGCAGGTTGGAGCAGGTCTGTTCGTCAGTCCCAGCCGCCATTTCTGTTCGTCAGTCACAACACTATCAGCCATATAGAGAGGAGCCCCTGTCAGCAGTCTGACCCACCAGTCGCTACCAGCAGTCTCAGCACCAGCAGTCAGTACCAGTTGTACAGCCACAGTCACCAGTCACAGTGCCAGCAGTGTCAGCCACCAGTCAGTGCCAGCCATCTCAACCATCAGTCAGTGCCACCAGCCACAGCCACCAGTCTCAGCCACCAGTCAGTGCCAGCAGTCTCATCCACAGCCATTACTCCGTGCCAGCAGTCTCAGCAACAAGCCGCAGCCAGCAGTCATAGCCACAGGCTCCACTCAGTGCCAGCAGTCTCAGCCACAAGCCTCAGCCAGCAATCTCAGCTGCAGCCACCAGTCTCGGCCACCAGCCACAACCACCAGTCTTGGCCATCAGTCAGTGCCAGCATTCTCAGCTACAGCCAGCACTCAGCGCCAGCAGTTTCAGCCACAAGCCGCCAGTCTCAGCCACCAGTCAGTGCCAGCATTCTCAGCTACAGCCAGCACTCAGTGCCAGCAGTTTCAGCCACAAGCCACAGCCAGCAGTCAGTGCCAGCAGTCTCAGCCGCAGCCAGCAGTCTCAGCCACAGCCACCAGTCAGTGCCAGCAGTCTCAGCCATCAGCCGCAGTCAGCAGTCTCAGCCACAGCAAGCACTCAGTGCCAGCAGTCTCAGCCCCAAGCCACAGCCAGCAATCTCAGCCACAGGCACCAGTCTCGGCCACAAGCCACCAGTCTCAGCCACCAGTCAGTGCCAGCTGTCTCAGCCACAGCCACCAGTCAGTGCCAGCAGTCTCAGCCACAGCCACCAGTTTCAGCCACCAGTCAGTGTGGTCAAGTTCCCTTACCATTTAATATAGACTGTTCCTACTAATATTTATGCACTACTGTTCTAGCGCCCATTATTATAACGGGCTTAATGTCTAGTGTAATAACAATTCTGGAGCCTCTATTCTAATGGCTCTGTGTTGTGCCATTCCTTTATTATTTGTACTAGAAGTTATGAATGAATTACTAGCAGTCTTCAGTAAGGGTACAGAGGGGTGGTGACAAGTTGGGGGCACTGGTGTAGCTATAGGGGTCGCAGCGGTCGCAATTGCGACCGGGCCTCTAAGTCAGGGGGGCCTACGGGGCCCCCTCAAGCCAGGAGAGCCACAGTAAAGCCGTACCTGCGGCGGCGCGGCCCGCAGCTAAGTTGCTAACTAAAAGCACATAGGGGTGGAGCGGAGGCTGAGAGTCGAGCCCTGCGTGCACTGTGCAGGGCAGGCGAAGTGAGGAGGGGGAGCGGCTTCAGGTCAGGAAGAGGAGTGAGCAGCTGTGTGCTGATCGGGTTTGGTTGCCCTTCCCCCTCCATCATTGGTGGCAGCGGCAGTTCCGATCGGCTCTGGGGCTCTGATCGGTTACCATGGCAGCCAGGACGCTACTGAAATGGTGGTTGGGGGATGGCGCACTGCCCACCAATGATTTAAATACCGGGGGGAGGGTGGACTGCCCACCAATGATTTTAATACAGGGGAGGGCACACTGCCCACCAATGATATTAATAAAGGGGAGGGGGGGAGGGTGCACTGCCCACCAATGATTTTAATACCGGGGAGGGCGCACTGGGGGCTGATGGACAGGGTACTGGGGGCTGGTGAGAGGCACTGACTGGGGGCTGATGGAGAAGCACTGACTGGGATTGATGGAGATGCACTGACTTTTCTCTGATGGAGAAGCACTGAGGGCCGCTGGTGAGAGGCACTGGGAGCTGATTGAGAGGCACTGGGAGCTGATTGAGAGGCACTGGGAGCTGATTGAGAGGCACTGGGAGCTGATTGAGAGGCACTGGGGGCTGGTGAGAGGCACTGGGGGCTGGTGAGAGGCACTGGGGGCTGGTGGAGAGGCTACTGGGGGCTGGTGGAGAGGCTACTGGGGGCTGCTATGAGGCTACTGGGGGCTGCTATAAGGCTACTGGGGGTTGCTATAAGGCATGGGGCTCTTATCTGAGGTCTGATTGGGGGTCATTAATATTGGGGTCTGAGCTGAGGTGTTATCTGAGGTCTTATTAACATTGGGGATCTTATTGGGGCTGTCAGCTGAGGTCTGATTAACATTGGGGGTCTGATTGGTGGTCTGACCTGAGGTATAATGAATTTTTTTTTTTTCTGGAGCAGCTTGGAGAAAAAAGGCCTCACAGTCTCCCACACTTCTTCTGCCCGGCCAAGGCTGCCATCATCCCCGAGGGCAAGCCTGCCAGCACCCCTGAGGCCAAGCCAGCCAGCACCCCTGAGGCCAAGCCAGCCAGCACCCCTGAGGCCAAGCCAGCCAGCACCCCTGAGGCCAAGCCAGCCAGCACCCCTGAGGCCAAGCCAGCCAGCACCCCTGAGGCCAAGCCAGCCAGCACCCCTGAGGCCAAGCCTGCCAGCACCCCTGAGGCTAAGCCTGCCAGCACTCCTGAGGCCAAGCCAGCCAGCACCCCTGAGTCTTCAGAACTGTAAGTAAATTATATATAAGGGGAGCTTATAATATGAAAGAAACGAATTAATAAAATATATTTTTTTTTGCTATGGGGCCCAGTCATTTCTAGCTACGCCCCTGGTTGGGGAGTGTATACTTGCACAGACTCACTCTATCCAATCAGTGCTGCCATTGTCAGGCTGTGCATGGCCCCCCCCCCCCCCCCCCAACTGGTTACTACCCCTTTGTACCCTTACTGAAGGCTAAAAGCAATTCATCCATAACTTCTAGTAGAAATAATAAAGGAATGGCACAGCATAGAGTCATAAGAATAGAGGCTCCAGAATTGTTATTACATGTAGAATGCAAGTAGCTATTAAAACAAGCATGTCAGGAGTGGTGACCCTCTGCAACTTTACACTTGTCCCTTCCTGAGTTGTCTCTTCTTACTCCTGAACAATATAAAGTCTTAATTACCAGTCAAATACATATAGGGGGTCATTTATGAAATCAGATATTTCAGTTTTGTGGTGTAAAAAGTCGCAATTTCCTTGGCAACTGCGCCATTTTTGTGACATACAGTATTGTGATCCCAGCTACTTTTCACAGTGGTCTAAAGAAATGCACCTATGTGAAAAGATCAACCCCTTATCTATACCAGATTTTCTGTGACAGATTTTCAGTTCCACCATATAATGAATATTTGCCGCTTTATAGGACCAACTTCCTAGAAGAACATTTTTCAATACAATTTTAGATTCTCATCTTGGAGTTTCACTTTTGGAGTTCACTTTACAAAAAATAAAATATAAGAAAAGGGATAAAAAAAACTAATCTGTGACATGTTAAGTTTAACTTCCATCGTGTAAAAGTATATTTTGCACTGCTTTAGATGAGGATTATTAAGCTTGTCAATTATGATGTAATATAATACCTTTGGCAACACATCCATATCTCCAGAGCCTGTAAGGAGGAAAAAGAGGAAAGTCAAGAAGTGTAGGTGAAAAATCCAAATCTAGAACATGTTACTTCACTAAAGTATCGGGATCAAGGGCACTAAAGCTTCTTTTAAAGGGGTCGGATGTTTTATCCCAACTTTCACAAATGTTCTTCAAATGGCATTATGGTCAATTTACTAGTATACATTATAAGCCCATTAATGACATTATCCCCCACCATCTTGTGTACTACAGTTAACTGCCCTTGTCCACACAGTGCTCCGATCCCAACATGTCGCTGATGGAGGAGCATGTGGCCAGAGCCAACTATCAACGGCCTCCATTGAATGACACAGCACATGGCACTATGTGTCCGCTAGTCACCCACGCAGCCCTGTTTGGTGGTACAGTCAGCTCCACTGACCAGACATGGTCACTCGCTAATTGAATAACAATGCGCATAGTACTGTGTATGTGCTAGTTACCCAGGTGACACTTAAAGGATAACTGTCACATTTAGACCCTAATTTCAATTTTCATATATGTAGTTACTAATAACATGATACTCCAGAATGAGTTACTATTAGACTGACTTACCCCATATTTACTGAGATTCAGCCCTTGGCAACCAGTCTGCATAAAACTGCAATTTCACTATTCAGTTAAGATGGCCGTCACTGCCCTCACCCTGAGGCTAATCCCGCCTGCCCTCACTAGCCAGTAACAATAGCTCCCCAAAAGTGTCAGTAACCAGAGCCCTCCCCCCTAAAGGGTTAATCTCCTGCAGCACAAAGGGGTCCTCTTACCACATGTTGCTTTCATTTATACACTGAGCAGATGGCAGATCTCCCTTCCCTGTTGTGCGCTGCTTCAACTCTGCATTCTCCAGCTCTGCTGAGTGAGGGAGCGTCTGCCAAGTGCAGGGACAGGGAGAAGTGCACACAGCCCAGGCACTGTTATCAGCTGCTGGGGAGGACCTGGCTTTAATCATTTACTTACAGTCACTGGCTGTCAGTAATGTGACCCTGCACGCTGCGTGCTCCGTCTACCAACAGATAGACGGACCATGCCTAGCAACCCTATTTTAAACACAGGTAAAAGCAGGCAGTACAGGGAACAAAAATGTGGAATTAAGGGGTAATTTAATACACAGTGAAAAGTTGAACTAGGGCCACCAAGGTGATATTAATCACCACAATCCAATACTCCAAAAAATAAATAAATACGACAGTTATCCTTTAAAAATGTGTGAACATCAGACTGACTCAACCCTGACACCTGGAAAAAAGGTATAAAAATGATCCACGAAAAGCATGTTGGTTAATGATCTGCATGTGTAGTAAGTTTAATCAATATAGCATAGTGCTTCAGTTATCATCCCAACCCATAGAATATAGACATGATAAACTTCAGCACTCCATAGATTAAATAAATTGGTGCATATTTTTGATTTTGATTTTTTTAAGGCAATTCACAAAAGATGTTTGGGTCAAAATGAGCTTTTCAAACACTTGAGGATCTGCAGTTAGACTCGTGGCCACTAGGTGTCATTATATCACCACAGTATGCAGCGTCCTCCAGTACCTTTATTTGGATGTTATTTCATGACATTTATTTTCTCTTGGGATTTGAAATAACCATATTACTATAACTCTTTCCTGTTTGGAATGTTTTCTTCCCTATGATTGTTTTAAGAAGACACAAGTAAATCTTGCAAAAAAGAATCCATGTTAGATATTATGCAGTGATCTTTCATGTTGTGATGTTACGTTTTAGAAATATCTTTACATTGTACAGATTACTTCTATTTGGATATATGTAGATAACATTTATGCTGCATTTCCTCCATAGTTTTGATTATTATGCGTAATACTCTATGGTAAAAAGTTAAATGCTGGCATCTATTATTGAATACCATTTTGGTTCTTTTTTTTCTGATTAAAAATACAAAGGGAAGATTTCTCAAGCTGGTGTAAAGTAGAACTGGCTTAGTTTCCCATAGCAACCAATCAGATTCCATTTTTAATTTTCTAAAGGAGCTCTGAAAAATGAAAGGTAGAATCTGATTGGTTGCTATCGGCAACTAAACCAGTTCTACTTTACACCAGTTTGATAAATCTTCCCCAAAGTTCAAAAACATGAATATTTCATGAATGTACCTACCTAACGATCCATTCATATGATGAGGTTCCATTGCACCCATTCCTCCCATTGGGCCATCAGGACCAGGGCCCATTGGGAACTAAAAAAACAAACAAACCCTGGTAACAAACATCGGTCACAACACAAATTGTAGTGCAGCATCACATAAGACAATTTTAGAAGTTGCAGGGCACAACCTTGATAACTATAATGAGCTACTGCCTTCAGACCTGCACAACCTTTATTTTACTGGTTCGCTGGGAGTCTCAGCGGTTTGAGTTTCACCCCAAATGTGTAACTCCCCTCAAAGCATTCAATGATTTTTGCTAAAATAAATCCAAATTTACCCTTATTAGCCTCAATGTTAAGTACCCATGGCCCACAAAGGAATTTATACGCCGCCAACTAAATTCAATTTCAAATTTAGGTACATTTTAATGATTATGGGCAGCATGGTAGCCCAGTGGCTAGCTGAAAGTTGAGGTCCAATGTTCAGAACCAAATGTATTCTGTAAGTGCTCAGAACTGCACTGAACCATCCCAGGTACCTGTTCTGGCATTCATTGTGTGCTGGTCCTGTCTCCATTACTTTCACAGTGGAAGATCTGAATCTTAAGTTGACCATACACATTAGATGAATATCAGTTGAACATGCTGATTTTGGCGGGCGCAGATGGCAATATAGTGTGTATGGGGTTATCCCCACTTTTCTCCCCCAGGTAGTATTGGACTGTTGAGTTTTAGCATGCCTAACTCTTTTGTTCTTGGTGGAGATAAGCTGCTATCAGAAGTCTCTGTCAATGCTTTTAAGTGGTTATCTAACCCCTATAATGACCCTTCCCCTTGCGCGCGCGCCACAATATGCGGGCCCCTGGGTATACATTATACTTACCTGCCTCCTGGCACCCGCATATCTCCGGATCCCTGCATGGCCGCCACTGCATCTCCCCATTGCTTGGATGAAAACATCCAGTGACGAGGGGAGAAGCCAATAGCAAGCGTCAGGGAGGAGCCTCCCTAGAATCGCAGGCGACAAAGGAGAAGCAGCGATGGCCGTGCGGGGATCAGGAGCGACACAGATGCCAGGGAGCAGGTAAGTATAATGTATACCAGGGAACCAGGCATTGGTGGGTCATTATAGGGGTTGGATAACCCTTTAAAGAGGACCTTTCACTACAATAAAAAATCTAAACTAAGCATACAGACATGGAGAGCGGCGCCCAGGGATCTCCCTGCACTTACTATTATCCCTGGGCGCCGCTCCGTTCTCCCAGGATAGGCTCCGGTATTGTCATATTTTTGGCTCAACTGGGTGGAGCCTGCCGGCGTTTCCTTCTCCCAGGCTGTAGCGCTGGCCAATCGCAGCGCTCAGCTCATAGCCTGAGAGAAAAAAAAACCTCTCAGGCTATGAGCTGAGCGCTGCGATTGGCCAGCGCTACAGCCTGGGAGAAGGAGACGCCGGCAGGCTCCACCCAGTTGAGCCGAAAATATGAAGATACCGGAGCCTATACCGGGAGAACGGAGCAGCGCTCAGGGATAATAGTAAGTGCAGGGAGATCCCCGGGCGCCGCTCTCCATGTCTGTATGCTTAGTTTAGATTTTTTATTGTAGCGAAAGGTCCTCTTTAAAGGGTTATCCAATTTTTGTGACCGCATGAACAATCTATTACCTGATGAATGTTTTTCTTGTTCATCAGGTAATCGGCTGCACATTTACACTGCTAGATAATCGCTAACAATTATGTACGATCATACGATTATCTGCGAGATTCTCAGCCTGTGTAAAGGACCCTTTACTCCCCTTTCCCTGTTGAAAACATATACACTTGATTTAGGAGGAGTCAAGAAGAACAGCTCTTGGCCAAACAGCTATCTAAGGGCTCATGCACACGACCGCATGGCTTTTTCAGTGTTTTGCGGGACGTTTTTAACGGATCCGTTTTTCAGTTTTTTTGTTTCAGTAGTGTTTCCGGTTTCGTTCTGTTTTTCCGTATGGCATATACAGTATACAGTAATTACATACAAGAAATTGGGCTGGACATCAAATTTCCAATAGATGGTTCCGCAAAAAACGGAACAGATACAGAAGACATATGGAGTACATTCCTTATGTGTTCCGTTTTTTTTTTGCAGACCCATTGACTTGAATGGAGCCACGGAACGTGATTTGCGGGCAATAATAGGACATGTTCTATCTTTGAACGGAATGGAAAAACAGAAATACGGAAACGGAATGCACACAGAGACACTTCAGTTTTTTTTGCTGACCCATTGAAATAAATGGTTCCTCAAAAGTAACGCATACTGAACTAAAAAAAAACGGCCAGTATACTGAAAGCAAAAAACGTTTGTGTGCATGAGCCCTAATATGTATGGCCAGTCTTGCAGACAGCATTTTGTGTTTACAGGCAAATAAGTCTCATAGTGTGGACATTTTCTTGCATGGATAGGTACATCAAGTTCCTATGATATTGGCTAAAGTATGTATGAGCATGTGAGTAATTGAAATCTCCACTAGCTGCACAGACAGGTGACAGTTTATTTTAACTACAGATCTATGAATATGCTCGAGCTATGTAAATGAGTAATAAAGATAAATTATCGTAATAACCTGCACCACAGAGACTACTAGAATAAAGTATTATAACAACCTGCACCACCCATATTGGGTACATGGCGACTGAAAAGTTGCACAACATTTTCTTTAATGATGGTCAATAGTGTCGCACTGCGACATGCTGCGACTGTGACTAAACAGTCACACAAAATCCATCCAGGTTGGATTTTTGTGCGACTGTTGCATCACAGTTGCAGCATATCAAGTCTCATGTCGCAGTGTGACATTATTGATTATAACTAAGGATCGCGGAGCTGCAGCGCCAAGAAAGGACAAGTTCCTACTCGGCTTGGCTGCAGCTCCGTGACCCTCAGCGCTGCCTCCCATTAAGATGTATCAGAGATAATGTGGCCATCGGCAGGTTTTTGGTGAAATTTCGGCGTGGCTGTCTGCGCCAAAATTCCACCTCAAAAGTCTGCTATGTGAACGGCCCCTTACTAGTAGAAGAAATGATTGTAATAATCTGTACCACCTATGCTAGTAGAATAAATTATTATAATAACCTGGAAAAAGCATCGGCGTCTCTGGTAGCCAGGACCGCGGGAGTGCACATAGGCGATAATAAGATAATAAGACGATGTACAAGAGGCATTATTGTGGAGAAAAAAACATTTCTCAGCTTTTATTTACATTTGAGCAAAAAGTGTCCAGTCCAAAATTATTCATACCCTTCTCAATAATCAATAGAAAAGCCTTTATTGGCTATTACAGCAATCAAACGCTTCCTATAATTGCAGACCAGCTTTTTGCATGTCTCCACAGGTATTTTTGCCCATTCATCTTTAGCAATGAGCTCCAAATCTTTCAGGTTGGAGGGTCTTCTTGCCATCACCCTGATCTTTAGCTCCCTCCACAGATTCTCAATTGGATTCAAGTCTGGACTCCAAAACGTTAATGTTGTTGTCTGCTAACCATTTCTTCACCACTTTTGCTGTGTGTTTTGGGTCATTGTCATGCTGAAATGTCCACTGGTGCCCAAGGCCAAGTTTCTCTGCAGACCGCCTTATGTTGTCGTTGAGAATCCTCATGTATTGCTCTTTTTTCATGGTGCTGTTCACTGTGATTAGGTTCCCTGGTCCATTGGCTTAAAAACACCCCCAAAGCATTAGGTTCCCACCACCATGTTTGACAGTGGGGATGGTATTCTTTGGGTTGAAGGCTTCTCCTTTTGTACGCCAAATGAAGAAAACATCATTGTGACCAAACTATAAAATTTTTGTTTCATCTGACCATAACACAGAAGACCAGAAGTCTTCTTCTTTGTTCAGATGAGCTTTTGCAAAGGCCAAGCAAGCTTTTATGTGCCTTATCTGGAGAAGTGGAACCCAGCAGTGTGCAGTGTCCGTTGGATTGTCTGCCTTGAGACATTGCCACCAGCAGAGCCCAGATTCACCAGGATGGCCTTGGTAGTGACCCTTGGATTCTTTTCTCTCTAACTATCCTCCTGGCCATCTCAGGTGTGACTTTTGGCTTCCGACCACGTCCTCTGAGATTTTCCACAGTGCGGAACATCTTGTATTTTTTGCTCAAATGTAAATAAAAGCTGAGAAATGTTTTTTCCCCCCACAATAATGCCTCTTGTACATCGTCTTATTATCTTTTGGGAGACACCTATCTCATTTACTGTCAAAAAATTACTTGCTGGTTGAATAAAAGTAACTTTAAGTCCAAATTTTTAAAAAAATGTAACCCCTCCAGCCCTATTTTACTTAGCATTCTGTATTCAGAATGCTATTATTTTCCCTTATAACCATGTTATAAGGGAAAATAATACAATCTACAGAACACCGATCCCAAGCCCGAACTTCTGTGAAGAAGTTCGGGTTTGGGTACCAAACATGCACGATTTTTCTCACGCGTGTGCAAAACGCATTACAATGTTTTGCACTCGCGCGGAAAAATCGTGCATGTTCCCGCAATGCACCCGCACCTTTTCCAGCAACGCCCGTGTGAAACCAGCCTAAGGGTACTTTCACATCTGACAAATCCACAACAAAGTCTGCCTGATTTACATGTGGCTTTGTCGCTGATTTTGCTGAAGATTTGCCACTGATTTCACAGTTTTTCATTGCTGCAGCATAAAGGTCAATTTACTTTGCAGATTTTTTCTGGCAGCAAATAGATAGGATTTTCTAGATCATTTTGTTATGATCACAAATAATGGAGTATTCTAGCATGAATTTATATATCAAATAACATTTCTAGTACATTGTCACTGTTCTTTACATTTACTTACATTTGGCCTGCTTCCACCAGGTCCTATGGGATTCATCATTGTGTACATGTTCTCACTGGAGTTTGTAGAGTCTGCAAAAAACAAAAAAAAACAAAAGAGACACAGAAAAATAAGCAAACATATGCTACATGATATTCATTGTACAGTTATGCATTTTTCTAATATTCTTTCTATTCAGTGGCAGAAAGCAGAGATCTTCAAAATGGCAATTAACATACACAGTGTAAGGCCTCGTGCACACGGACGTTGTTTAGCCATTCCGTGGATTGGGGACCGCAATTTGCGGCCGGGACGTATGGAGACCCATTCAACTTGGATGGGTCTGTGATCTATCCGCACACCAAAAAAATAAAACGTTCTATTTTTTTGCAGTGCGGAGGCACGGAGAGAAACACCACGGAAGCACTCCGTAGTGCTTCCGTGGGGTTCTGTGCCTCCGTTTCGCACTGAAGCTCCGTTTCGCACTGAAGCTCCGACTTAAATGGGTCCACATCCGTGATGCAGGTAGCACACGGCCGGTACCCGTATATTGCAGACCCACTGTTTGCGGGCCGCAATATGGCCACAGCCGGGCAACAGCCGTGTGCATGAGGCCTAACAAAGTATCAAAACCTTTCATTATTCAATTATTAAACTTTATTTACATAACACAAAAAATGCAATTTTTTTCCAGGAATTTTTTTTTACAACAAAAAAAAAACAGACAGAGGTTTAAGTCAATAGAAAATTTATTTAGTGCATTTTTTTGTGTATTTTTCTTGCAATTTATATTTTGGGTCAATAGCGTTTTTATAAAGTGCAACATCCTGGGGATATGGAGTTTCAGGTGTTTTCCCATATACTCATTAGTATTTGCCCTATAAGACGCATTGACATTTCCCCCTACTTTTTGGGAAAAAAGTGTGTCTTAGTCTACATTCACACAACCGTATGTTTTTGGGGTCCTTTTGGCATCTGTATTGCATCCGTTTTTTTTGCAGATCCATTGTAACAATGCCTATCCTTGTCCGCAAAACGGACAAGAATAGGACATGCTCTATTTTTTTCGCGGGGCTACAGAACGGACATATGAATGCGCATTTTTTGTGGACCCACTGAAATTAATGGGTCCTCTTACAATCCGCAAAAAAAACGGAACGGACGTGGAAACAAAATAGGTTTGTGTGAATATAGCCTTATAGGGTGAAAAATATGGTATATATAGAAGAGAGGAAGAAAATCAGTGAAGAGCCCATGTACAGTATATATAAATTGATACCATGATATATTATCAACTATGATATCCAAGGTTGGTCTGCCATAAAAGAAACAGTAATCTCTCAATATAATATGTGCTTTCATTTTTGTTTGACTTGTTGCTGAAGCTTCAGTGACTGTCCTAATTATCAGAATCCATGTGGCTGCCACCAAGACAACCCTAATCACATGAATAGAACTTTTAAAATGTTTAATCAAAGAAGTTTGTTCATAAAATATGGTGTGTGCGAATATGCATAATGAATATGTCTAGTAAGTATATATAGGGGCATGAAAATGATGAACTAACATATATGAAATTAAGTAATAAATAGAAAAATGTTAAACAAACCAGAATATGATTTATATTTTAGATTCTTCAAAGTAGCATTATTCTGCTTTGATGGCATCCTCTCGGCTTCATGAGGTAGTCACCTGGAATGGTTTTCAATTAACAGGTATGTCTTGCCAAGGGTTAATTTGTGGAATTGTTGCCTTTGTAATGTGTTTGAGACCATCAGTTTTGTTGTGCAGAGGCAGGATTTGTACACGGCTCCATACACAATTTAGTCATATTTTACTACTGCAAGAACCAATCAACTCAGCAAAGGGAAACAACAGTCCTTTATTACTTTAAGACACGAAGGTCAGTTGATCTGGAAAATTTCCAGAACCTTTGAAGGTATCCTCAACTACAGTAAAGAAAACCATGAAACACTATGATGATACTGTTCTTATGATGACCGCCCCATGAAAGAAAGACCATGAGCTACCACTGCTGCAAAAGATTAGTTCAGAAACCACAAATTAGCAGCAACTTAATTTAGAGGCTACATAAATGCTTTTACAGGGATCAAGTACATCAACAGTTCAGAGAAGGCCGAGAATCAGGCCTTTATGGTTGAATTGCTGCTGAGAAGTCTCTACTGAGGAACAATAAGAAGAGAATAGCTTGGGCAAAGAAACACACGGAATGGATATTAGACCAGTGAAAATCTGTACTTTGGTCTGATGAGGATGGTTTCTACATGTCAATGGCCATTTTAAGCTCTGTCAACGGCCATTCTAAGCTGAATGTGCCTGCACTCGTCAGATTGTATCTGATACACAACTTAAAGGGGTCGTGTCTCTTCAGCAAATAGCATTTATAACGAGGGTAAGTTAATACAAGGCACTTATTAATTGTATTAACTTTCTCTACATGATAAATGCCAGTTGCTGAAGTGACACGACCCCTTTAAGGCCTGACAAGTACCCGCTTGGGAGGCTGGCTGGGAATCCCAGGTTGACTTCGCTGCCAAAGGAGGTGATGATGGTGAACTAAAAGAATTCAAAAAGGGCCAGGATATATTTCTGGAGTGTAATAATATTACACTTTATAATTACTAGAGTTCTGGAGATAAGTCGTTGATCCAGGGAGTTATTCTGATTGCCTGATTGAAGTCGGGAAGGAATTTTCCCCCTAAAATGAGTAAAATTGGCTTCTACCTCATTGGATTTGTGTGCCTTCCTCTGGATCAACATGTCTCCAGGCTATATAAGGACTATCTGACCAAGAAGGAGAGTGATGGAGTGCTGAGTTAGATTATATTGCCTCTACAAGCGCCTGACCTTAACTCAATTAAGATGGTTTGGGATTGGACCGCAGAGTGAAGGAAAAGCAGCCAACAAGCGCTCAGCACCTCTGGGAACTCCTTCAAAACTGTTGAAAAACCATTCTAAGTGACTACCTCATGAAGAGGATTAAGAGAATGCCAAGAGTATGAAAAGCTGTCATCAAAGCAAACGAGGCTTCTTTGAAGAATCTAGAATAAAAAAACATTCTGGTTTAATACTTTTTGTTTACAATTTAAAGGGGTTGTCTCATCTCAGACAATGGGGGCATTATCTGATAGGTGCAACTCCCACTGCTGCGACCCGCACCTATATCGATAACGGAGCCCCGAAAGTGGTGGAGGGCACACTGCGCATGCACAGCCACCCTACATTAATTTCTATTGAGCCGCCGAAAATAGCTGTGCGCTGTCTCGGCCATTTCCATCGGGCCCATGGAAGTGAATGGGAGCGGTGGCCAGTCATGTGTGGTGTGCTCTCATTCACTTCCATGGGGAGAGCGCTTGGTGGTGGCCAGACTGGAGTCCTCCAACCACCACTTTGCGGGGCTGCCGCACCAATAAGACAATGGGGGCATATCCTAGTGAGACAACCCCTTTAATTCCATATATGTTCAATCATAATTTTCATGTCTTCAATAGGAATCTACATATATTTTTTAATTTTTCCATTTTTTAATTGGTATGTAAAATGCTGACAAGACTCCCTATTTCAGGACTAACTCAATTCCTTCCTGCTTCTGTTTTCTGTCCTTGGTAACCTTATTTCTTCAGACACATCCGATAGATGGAAGGAATTGCTTTCTGGCCAAAATATCAACTATGAGAACATGGAAATGCTTTGGGAAGACGAGTCTTACTGTTGTCTGGGACTGACTGTGGAGATTAAGCCTTGTCAGTGATCTCTTGGCTTTGTGTACCTGAACAATCCACTCTTAACATAACCATTGTTCAAGTGCCAAGCTGGAAACAAAGATGAATACAGTAGTAAATTAATTACAGTCGTGAAAAGTACTAAAAAACTTGGACAAATTCTATTCTCTCTTGGGAGATTCTGTTTACCTCTGAACTATCACTTGGAAAACACACAGGCCGGACTTAGTTTATGACTGATAAATGGACTTCATAAGACTACATTGTTATTGTAGACCTGAAAATCCATATCCACACTCAACACCACACTTCAAATAGATTACACAAGAAGGTACAAAGATTTAAGTATGAGAATGCATAAAAAAAAATACCTCCTGGACTGGGCATTATAGGTGTGCCAGGTGGTCCTCCACCACCTGGAGGACCCTAAATAAAGACATAAAACATATAGCGTTATATAGTGCAAAAGACAAAGCAGAGATCAGCTAACCCAACCTGATGATCACCCTGATTGTACATGGACCATACAAATGGGCACTAGGTAAATATCCAAAAAGAGAAGTTACATTCCTTATAACTGTGAGGAAGACTAGTATTGAAATTTGGTTTTGTGAATTTTAATCTTTCTATGATGTGTTTATCAATAAAATTAAATGTGGATTTTATCTACGTGCTGAATATAACGTCTCTTTTTAAAACCTAAAGGTATTGTCTCACTTTAGCAAATGGCATTTATCAAGTACAGTAGATAATACAAGTAGTTAATACAATATTATAGGAAAAGGTTCCGGCCTCTCTGGTGGCTATGACCACAGTAGTGTGCAAAGACTGGTGCTTTTTCCTATAGTTTGCAAGCACGGCCACCGCTGATGGATTTCCGGGTGGTCATAACCATGGATAGGAGTAGTGTATATTGTGATGAAAAAATGTATAAGGCCAGCAAAAGAGGCAATATGGACAATCACAATTGCCTTGTATTAACTTTCTGTACATGATAAATGACATTCACTGAAGTGAGACAACCCCTTTAACAGTTGTTATTGGTATAAAATGAATTAATCAAAAATGGTTCTATTCTTTCCGTGAATGATGCTATAATAACAAACTGTAAGGCTCATACCCTTATAATGGAACTAACATGGCCTTACTGACAAACGCGTTGCTTAGTCAAACACAAAGTTGCATTCATTTTTCCAAAGCAATGTTAAAATGAGACATGAGCTCTGGTTGATGTGGGCAACACAGCCATTTTTAATGGGAAGCACTTTTGATAAATGAGACCTTATATGTGTACACCATTTGGTGTATAAAGAGTAGTAATATGAAGGGCTCTAAGTAGAGAAAAAAAAAACCGTAAAAACAAATAAATAAATACAATTTCTCACCACATAGTTTCCAGGTGAAGATGATGAATATGCTATCTGGATGTGGAAAAAGATAAAAACTAAGTTACTAACCAACATTAACAATAAGTAAACTAGTAAAAACTCCAGCAAACTCCGCTCTTTAATGACATTTCACAGTCTGCCACAATATAATTTACATAGTTACACAGATAGCTATTAGGCCGAGTTCACACGAACGTGTGTGACCCGTGCCTGTGCTGCGGCCCGCAAATAGCAGGCCGCAATGCATGATCGCCGGCCGTAGGTCAGCCGCATCGGATCGCGGACCCATTCACTTTAATGGGTCCGCGATCCGGCCGTTCCGCTAAAAGATAGGACTTGTTCTATCTTTTAGCGGAACGGAAGTACGGGACGTAACCCCACGGAGGCACTCCGTAGTGCTTCCGAGGGGTCCCGTCCCGTGCGGCCGTTCCGCGATTCCGGATTTGCGGACCCATTGAAGTGAATGGGTCCGCATCCGTGATGCGGAATTCACACGGAACTGTGGCCGTTTATTGCGGCCCGCGATTTGCGGGCCGCAATACAGCCACGGATCACACACGTTCGTGTGAACTCGGCCTTACACAGATTTTCACAAAGATTCCATGCCAAAATTTTCTGTATTCCGTCTTCCATTGATGTTTTTCTGCTACATATTTTGGTGTGGAAACTGCACGAAATCTGCTTGGGAACCACAGTCGAGTAGCAAAACGCAGATTAACCTTATTGAAATGGGGTAATCCACGCACTTGAGAAGCAGCAAATTGGCAACAGAAATAAACAATCTGGCATCTGAATTCTAACAGGGATTCCATCATGTGAGCAGGGCTGGATCAACATTGTCTCCCAGCAGAAACATTTTTATAGTCTCTTTTCAAAGGCAACCAACAGAAATATTAAGCCTCCTGCACATGACCGTGGGGCCACTGTCTGTGTTGTGGCTGACAAACCGCTGGCATCGGTCATGTGCAGGAGGCCTTAGGCTATGTCAACATGGCAAAATCCACAACAGAAAAAATTGTGGCAGATCATTAGCTGAAAATGGGTTGTTTTGGGTGACAGATTTGTAATTTGGAAGAGTTTTTAGAGAATTTCTTGCAAGCGTTTTAGAAGAGTTTTTGAGTGAGGCTTTTCTGTTTTGACTTGTACAATCAAATGTGCATTGCACACTAGCCAGTATGCATAATCTAAGTGCAGACATTGAGCCAATATTGCTAAAAGAGTCCTACTCTGAAATCTGGATTGTGAATGCAGCTCTGGAGTACCAATGTTTCTATTGGTAGGCACACTTGCATACAGGAATCACTATCGTTGATGTTTATCATAACATTTATTATATATAAATAAAATTATAAAAAAATATTTAAAAAAATACGTAAATGGAATATCTATTTAAATACAATATTAGACTTTTAATCTAATTTTTAAATAGGTATTCCATTTAAATAGGTATTTTTATATTTTTTATAATTTTATATATAATAAATGTTATGATAAACATTAATAATCTACAATAGTAATTCCTGTATGCAAGTGTAACTACCAATAGAAACATTTGTATTATAATATTTGGCATTGGGTATGTGATTTGTTAGAGCACCTTTATTCACTGGACCCAGAGGGGTGAGCTACTAATCACACTATAGCTCTGGAGTACAGCCTGTAATTTCATATCAGCACAAGATGCTAAATGTTAATTTATATGCTTTTATCCATTAGTAATAAAATGTTATCCAAAGGTGGATAGATATCTAATTTATTTCATGTGTTATTTTCTGGACATTTAAGTAGCCAAACTTTTATATATTAATTTTATTGTCAAGTTACTAATCTATAAAATAATTTTGATGGCTAAAGAACAGAATAAAATTATACCAGCTGCCATAAATATTTCTGTATGAATTTTGAGTTACAATATTAGCTCATTCACAATGGTTAAATAGGGCATTTTGCTGCCTCACTTTGACTATTGCAAAACCTCTGCGTTTTAGGTTAGACTAGCCTAAGGGTCCTTACATGTGAATTTTGTACTTTCGAATCTTACCATTTTAAAAAAAAATGCCATTTTTATTTAGGGCACTAGCATTTTTTGCTATATTTATTTATTTTATGCACTTATATAGCGCTACTATATTCCTCAGCGCTTTACAGAAATTAGCAACCAACCGTCCCCAATGGGGCTCACAATCTAAGGTCCCTGTCAGTATGTCTTTGGAGTGTGGGAGGAAACTGGAGTACCCGGAGGAAACCCATGCAAACATGGGGAGAACATACAAACTCCATGCAGATGTTGTCGGATTCGAACCTAGGACCTAGTGCTAACCACTGAGCCACTGTGCTGCCAATATACTTATACAAAAAATGCAGATGTAAAAAATGACACTAAAACACAAAGGTGCCACCAAAAGGCTATGTTTGAAAGCATCTTTAACATTACATAGTGTTGTTTCAATTTCATTTAGAAGCTTACCGAATTAGCATTGGGGTTCGGCCATGGACCTCTCCCTCCTGGGCCCCTATAAAAAAAAATATTAATAATTTTTGTGATGAAAAATTGGAAGACAAATCACAGCATGAAACCAAATGCGCATGTGCCTACATGTTCATTCCAGGCATTCCAGGTCCACCTAAGGAATTTGGAGGTGGTCTCATTCCACTGCCGTAGTTCTAGGGCATAATAAAATAATTATTTTAGAGAGATGACATGGTTATTTAGAGCTAGCCAACAGTGTTATAATATTATTATATTTCAGAACGAAGTTACATTAAAGGGGTAGTCCAACATTCAAGTGTTTTTTTTTGTTTTGTTTTAAAACTCTAGTGGGAAGCATAGTTACTTACTCCCTGATGTTAAGTTCTGACTTCAAGGATACATGGCTGTCTTCACTGTGCTTTTGTCCCCAAACATAAACTTCTGGCATGGATGGTGATCATGTGTGCCGCTGCAGCCAATGACTAGCCACAGTGGTGACATGTCCTCAAGTGATCCAGCAGCGATGTACTGCTTAGGAACACATTAACACCTCAGTGGCACAAGTGACCCCCCCCCCATATGTGCTGGAACTGAGTGTTGGGGTTGAGGTAAGCATACTTCCCTTTACGGGTCCCGTTTGGTCGAGTTGGGGTTATTTAAAAAAAAAAAAAAAAAAAACATTTGAACTTATACAACCCCTTTAATAAACTTTGGAACATAAAGTTTTCTTAACAGGTTACCTGAGGTCCCATGCCTGCCATGCCTCGTGGTGGGTTCATTCTTTGCATGGGTCCGCCCATGTTTGGATGTCCTGGAAAACAACAAATAATAAAAAGATTATCAGAAACAATCAAAGAATGGAAATTAAGTATACTTATAAACTTAAAAATGCATTGCAGTCATTATCTATCTATCTCACAAATGCATGGAGTACCACTAGTACACTATTCCTAATACTTACTCTATGCATGGACGCTGGCCAACCCTCACCAGTTGTTGAAGGCATTACAGCAGGTAGAAAAGGACACATTATTTGCTCTAAATCTCTGTGAATTTCCATTGCTAGTGCCAGCTGCTGAGCAGCGCCTCAAAGGAGAGGGAATGGGACTCCTAGCATCCTCCCTCTGCTCCTCCCGCTACCTCTTCTCAAGCAAAGTTAAAGTTACCATATGGTGTTAAAGCAGCGTTCAGCGATTCTAATTCACGTACTTAGGATACACTACACAAGTACTCCTTAATAGCAGAGAAGGCCTGTCTGGGGAGTGCTCAGGACGCAGTCTGTTCTGCTTTGAAAGGCTGCTGTAAAATGCAGCCCAGGTCTTGGTGACACTGTAATTATTCCTGCACTTTGTCCTTTTATGTGCCCAGCACTAATGAGCCATTGGTGACAAAGGAAATATGTACCGTAATGCAGAGGAACATTAGCGTATTGTCACAGGGCTCATTTTTCTTGGTTCTTGAAGTAAATGTCATGTGACAAAAGACCGTTAGCACTGGGGTTGTATGACACAACCAACCAGCGTAAGTGTTAACAGTAAAATCCTTAACAACAAATACACACAACAAAAAAGCCTTTACACAATAGTCTTGTATGCAGTGTCGCACTCCATATCAGTAGTGGGGCCATGTACACGTAGGAGTATTTGCAGTATGTTATGTCATTATATATATGTATATTGCTGTAATTCCTTATAACAGGCTGGTAAACCACCACTTCACATCAGTCACTATATATATATATATATATATATATATATATATAAATAAATAAATAAAATAATAATAATATATATATATATATATATATATATACACTGCTCAAAAAAATAAAGGGAACACAAAAATAACACATCCTAGATCTGAGTTAATTAAATATTCTTCTGAAATACTTTGTTCTTTACATAGTTGAATGTGCTGACAACAAAATCACACAAAAATAAAAAAATGGAAATCCAATTTTTCAACCCATGGAGGTCTGGATTTGGAGTCACACTCAAAATTAAAGTGGAAAAACACACTACAGGCTGATCCAACTTTGATGTAATGTCCTTAAAACAAGTCAAAATGAGGCTCAGTAGTGTGTGTGGCCTCCACATGCCTGTATGACCTCCCTACAACGCCTGTGCATGCTCCTGATGAGGTGGCGGACGGTCTCCTGAGGGATCTCCTCCCAGACCTGGACTAAAGCATCTGCCAACTCCTGGACAGTCTGTGGTGCAACGTGACGTTGGTGGATAGAGCGAGACATGATGTCCCAGATGTGCTCAATTGGATTCAGGTCTGGGGAACGGGCAGGCCAGTCCATAGCATCAATGCCTTTGTCTTGCAGGAACTGCTGACACACTCCAGCCACATGAGGTCTAGCATTGTCTTGCATTAGGAGGAACCCAGGGCCAACCGCACCAGCATATGGTCTCACAAGGGGTCTGAGGATCTCATCTCGGTACCTAATGGCAGTCAGGCTACCTCTGGCGAGCACATGGGGGGCTGTGTGGCCCTCCAAAGAAATGCCACCCCACACCATTACTGACCCAATGCCAAATCGGTCATGCTGGAGGATATTGCAGGCAGCAGAACGTTCTCCATGGCGTCTCCAGACTCTGTCACGTCTGTCACATGTGCTCAGTGTGAACCTGCTTTCCTCTGTGAAGAGCACAGGGCGCCAGTGGCGAATTTGCCAATCTTGGTGTTCTCTGGCAAATGCCAAACGTCCTGCACGGTGTTGGGCTGTAAGCTCAACCCCCACCTGTGGACGTCGGGCCCTCATATCACTCTCATGGAGTCTGTTTCTGACCGTTTGAGCAGACACATGCACATTTGTTGCCTGCTGGAGGTCATTTTGCAGGGCTCTGGCAGTGCTCCTCCTGTTCCTCCTTGCACAAAGGTGGAGGTAGCGGTCCTGCTGCTGGGTTGTTGGCCTCCTCCACGTCTCCTGATGTACTGGCCTGTCTCCTGGTAGCGCCTCCATGCTCTGGACACTACGCTGACAGACACAGCAAACCTTCTTGCCACAGCTCGCATTGATGTGCCATCCTGGATAAGCTGCACTACCTGAGCCACTTGTGTGGGTTGTAGACTCCGTCTCATGCTACCACTAGAGTGAAAGCACCGCCAGCATTCAAAAGTGACCAAAACATCAGCCAGGAAGCATAGGAATTGAGAAGTGTTCTGTGGTCACCACCTGCAGAACCACTCCTTTATTGGGGGTGTCTTGCTAATTGCCTATAATTTCCACCTGTTGTCTATCCCATTTGCACAACAGCATGTGAAATTGATTGTCACTCAGTGTTGCTTCCTAAGTGGACAGTTTGATTTCACAGAAGTGTGATTGACTTGGAGTTACATTGTGTTGTTTAAGTGTTCCCTTTATTTTTTTGAGCAGTGTATATATATATAGATAGAGAGAGAGAGAGAGAGAGAGAGAGAGATAGGGAAGTTAGTTCAGTCCAGTACTAAGTGTATGAAGTGTAGCAACAGTGAGAGAAGTGCAGAAAGGGCAGCACATGTTTAGCCCTCAGCTAAGGAGGGGTACCTCTGGCATCAGACCCACAGAAGTCACATACCTTAGCCAGACTGAAGGGTACAGAAAGGAAGTGGAGGACCAAAGCTAGGGCTGGACCTGCTGTACCTGAAAGTGAGCTGGCATTGAGCTACCCCTCTGACTTGTCTGCAGACCAAAGGTAAGCCTGAACAGAAGAACCCCAGTGTGTTGAGAAAGTATAAGGAGAGCCTAGTGGAGGTGAGAGTGTTACCGCAGCCTATAGACTCCATTAGCTCCCAATGTGAGACAGGAGCCAGCCTATGGTGGGTGTTCACAGTCTACAGTGAAGTATAAGCTGCATGCAGAGCCGCATTCCTCTATCGACAGTTTGGATAATACTTTTGGAAATTGTGAGTAAGCCAGGAAGGCAAGACATATGTATAATGGCCATGTGAAGAAGTTTATTGATGTATACTCCACACCTGGAAGATAGTCAGCCAGAAGTTACAATAGCCTGAGTGTGACCACAGTCAGTATCTCACCAAGAGCCTGTTACTAGGATTGTAGCCACAGCTAACTGTGATGGGCTTTTGCATAGATTACAATACAACTACCTCTTCCATATCACTGAATCTGTACTTCTACCTCAAGGCAAGTGATTAACACAGTAAATGTTGCAGTTATTTATACAAGCCTTCCCTGCACCTAAAACCCTTTACCATCAAGGGCACCTCAACCAACATCTGGTAGGAGATCCCTCAACACCAGAGTGTGCCCCCGAAGGAATCCGGTGCTATCCTTCTCATCACTGTCCTCTACCTCTGGTGTGAATTCCGGAACTGCCAGATGCAGCTGAATGTCTTCCAGCCCCACTAGGTATAATGGGGTCCGGCAGAGATCTGTACATATTTCGGCAGACAAGCCGAGAACCAGCATTACACAAACCTCTGCATGCTGTGGTTTGTGTCCATCCAGTTTGTGTCTGCCAGAATAACCATGCTGGAGTTTAACAACGGAGGTGAGAAAGTAGCCTCTCAGTTACAGGGTGCTTACAGGATCTTTGAGAGGCCAAGAGCAGCAGGATGCAGTGGCGTTGCGAGGGGGGTGCGGTGGGTGCGGGCCGCACCGGGTGACACCAGTCTGATGGGGTGTCACCCGCCGGCCGATGGAGTTCTCCTTATTCACTAGCAAGCACGTCGGTCCGGCCGTCACGTGGAGAAGGGGGTGTGACTACCTGGTGAGTAGCGCCGCGGCAGCTGCACTGCAGGAGCAGCCAGCAGGCCCAGGACTCGAGTCTGGAGCTAATGGATTGGGTGGTGAGTCACGTGACAGCAGTGACTCACTCACACAGCCAGCCAGACCTGCCACTGCCGCGCCTGAGGGAGGAGGAGGTGTGGTAGGTAGCGCAGAGAGAGCATATTGACTTTATATTTAGATTTAATTTAATACCCCATTATAGTATTTATTATATTTAGGGGGGGTTGGGGCCTCCAGGTCCAGCCAGGGTAAAGCTTGAACAGAAGGTGGAAATGCACTTTAATGCTCCATGACTCATGGAGCATTAAAGTGCATTTCCTGGAAATGCCGCAAACTACATAATGGAGGGCAGTGGGGGGCATATTACTTAAAGGGGTTCTCCACTTTGTTTTAACTGATGATCTATCCTCTGGATAGATCATTAGCATCTGATCGGCGGGGGTCCGACACCCGGGACCCCCGCCGATCAGCAGTTTGAGAAGGTAGCAGCGCCGCTGGCCCAGTGACGTCACGACTAGTATCATCTGGCCTGGGCGCGTCTAAGCTCCAATCAAGTAAACAGAGCTTAGCCCTAGTTGATACTAGTCGTGATGTCACTGGGCCAGCGGTAAACAGTGAGAAGGCCGTGGCGCTGCTATAGCACCGCTGCCTTCTCAAACAGCTGATTGGCGGGGATCCCACGTGTTGGACCCCCGCTGATAAGATGCTGATGATCTATCCAGAGGATAGATCATCAGTTAAAACAAAGTGCAGAACTCCTTTAATGTGGGGCAGTGTGGGGGGGGGGGGGGGCATATTACTTAATGTGGGGCAGTGTAGGGGGGCATATTAATGTGGGGCAGTGTAGGGGGGCATATTACTTAATGTGGGGTAGTGTGGGGGGCATATTACTTAATGTGGGGCAGTGTAGGGGGCAGTATTACTAATTATGGCACTCCAGAAGGGAATTACTATTGGTGGGACTATGAGGAGAGCACTATTACTATGGGGGCACTATTATTTCTTCAGGATAGTATTTGGGGGTATTGGGGAGCACAGCGAGCTGCAGGATAACACTGTGGGGGCTACAGGTTGGGGGATGATGATAGAAAAGTGAGGACACTAAGATGTCCGTGTGTCACACTCTGCAGAGACGAGACGCGGCTGAAAGAAGTGTCTGGACCAAATGGAGAAGATGATGTGTAGTGTACGGGGACTGTAATGCCCGTCACTACAGCAAGGGTCACTTGTGTGCTGTCGTCCCCCTTATTTATGGGGAAGTTGGTATAAGTCGTCTTTATAAAATGTAATGTAATGTAATGCTATGTATTTCCCTGTTGCTGTAAAATGTGCATGTACAGGCCTGCTAGGGGTGTCATTTCAGCTCTTAGTCACTAGAGGGAGCTAGGGAGCCCTAGTTTATATAAGGCCCAGTCAGGGAAAGGAAAGTCAGTCTACAGTCTGGAGTCTAGAGTTGTAGTTGGAGTCTAAGGTTGATAGTCTAGTCTAACCAGAGATTAGACAATGTCAGAGTCAAGTCCAGGCCTGAAGCCTGTGGACCAGGAGAGGGTAATGCAGTCCCTGTAACCGGGTTCCAGATCCAAGGAAAAGGTTCCCCTCCTGAATTTATATATGCAGAAGCAGGAACACCACAGCTAATCAGCCTGAGGACACTGAGAGAGACAGAGGCAAGTCAAGAAAAGCAAGAGGTACTCAAGACAACAGAGGAGGTACTTGATAGAGATAAAACCAAGGATATACGCCAGAGCTAGGGCATTGGACCTTGGAGAAGAGTTTCTATGTTCCAGGATCAGTCAGGAATAGAGTGCAAGCCGCCTGTACTGCAAGTCCTGTGTTTAACACTCTAAAGTCACCTTGCTATATACATATATATTGCCTGCATCAACTGTATTGAAAATCAACTGTCTTCAAAGGAACTGCGCTTCCGTCAACGTCCCTATATGATGACTACTAAAGTTTGAATTCTGTTTTAACATCACGTGGTTCCTCAGTTATTCCTGCTATCAGCAAACGGCGTGCCACCGTTTAATTGGCACTGGCGTCACGAACATTTCTCATCATCACCTGCCCTTGCAGAGAGTCAGCCGTCTCAGGTTAGTGTCTATTGCACTACAACACCCAGGAACATTTCTACACCTAACTTGAGTACGCTGCAGATGGCAGAGAAGATCTACATCGGAGGAGACGTCACCTGGAGGCCCTGGATGTGAGAGGTACGTGCTACTGTATTGTATAGTGTATTTTGTATGTGTACCATGTATATGGTGTATTTATGTATGTGTACCATGTATATGGTGTATTTATGGGTATGTGTGTTGGATATATGGTGTACGTGTCATGACGCCCCGTGTCTGCCATTGAGTAGGGAACCTGTTGTCAAAATTTTTTATCTGACCCCCCCCGTTGCCTGCTAGCACCCCCAACCCCCCCAAAAAAATCCCCTTCCCCCTTGTTGGCAATCTGTCTGCTTAGCCCCCCATCCCCCACGTCAGCGGTTTGTTTACTATCCAAACCCTCCGCTTCCCCCGAGTTATCGCTTGGGTCGGTCGGCAGACTCAGTGAAGGACGTGAAGGGATGTCAGCGGCGCGGCGGCGGCAGGGCGGAGCTTGCTGGACGTCCCCTACGTGACTCGTCCCAGGGGGGGGTGACACCATTTTCTACCACACCGGGTGACACCAGCCCTAGCAACGCCACTGGCAGGATGCCAAAGACAGCAGGACCTGATGCTCCCAGCTTGGTGACCTCATATGAGCATGCTGAGAGCATCAGGAGGAGGAAGTAGCCACAGACAGCTCGTGGGAGCACCACATGCCAAAAAACAAGTCCCCCCCCACTAGCCATGGCTGTTCTACAGAGCTGCAAGCAGGCTGCACCAGAATCCTGCCTTCCTCTCACCTTTTTGCAGAAGCTTGATGCATGCAAACTGGAAGATGCTAAGTGTCGGGACCAGCTGGAGGGGGAGGGGAGGCAGCAGACAAGGACATGTTGCTGCTGTAAAATACTATACACTATATACTGCTGTACACTACTATACACTGCTGTACACTATTATATGGTTGTATTGTATTTTACACATATATTGCTCTATACTATTATACACTGTTATATACTGCTTTATATTACTGTAAACTGTTATAAACCGTTGTGCTGTTATACACTGTTATATACTGCTGTAAACTATTGTACACTGTTATAAACTGCTGATTACAATTGTGCAGTGTTACATACTGTACGTGTGTGTGTGTGTATATATAAACAACACAATGTAACTCCAAGTCAATCACACTTCTGTGAAATCAAACTGTCCACTTAGGAAGCAACACTGAGTGACAATCAATTTCACATGCTGTTGTGCAAATGGGATAGACAACAGGTGAAAATTATAGGCAATTAGCAAGACACCCCCAATAAAGGAGTGGTTCTGCAGGTGGTGACTACAGACCACTTCTCAGTTCCTATGCTTCCTGGCTGATGTTTAGGTCACTTTTGAATGCTGGCGGTGCTTTCACTCTAGTGGTAGCATGAGACGGAGTCTACAACCCACAAAAGTGGCTCAGGCAGTGCAGCTTATCCAGGATGGCACATCAATGCGAGCTGTGGCAAGAAGGTTTGCTGTGTCTGTCAGCGTAGTGTCCAGAGCATGGAGGCACTACCAGGAGACAGGCCAGTACATCAGGAGATGTGGAGGAGGCCGTAGGAGGGCAACAACCCAGCAGCAGGACCGCTACCTCCGCCTTTGTGCAAGGAGAAACAGGAGGAGCACTGCCAGAGCCCTGAAAAATGACCTCCAGCAGGCCACAAATGTGCATGTGTCTGCTCAAACGGTCAGAAACAGACTCCATGAGGGTGATATGAGGGCCCGATGCCACAGGTGGGGGTTGTGCTTACAGCCCAACACCGTGCAGGACGTTTGGCATTTGCCAGAGAACACCAAGATTGGCAAATTCACCACTGGCGCCCTGTGCTCTTCACAGATGAAAGCAGGTTCACACTGAGCACATGTGACAGACGTGACAGAGTCTTGATTCGCCGTGGAGAACGTTCTGCTGCCTGCAACATCCTCCAGCATGACCGGTTTGGCATTGGGTCAGTAATGGTGTGGGGTGGCATTTCTTTGGAGGGCCGCACAGCCCTCCATGTGCTCGCCAGAGGTAGCCTGACTGCCATTAGGTACCGAGATGAGATCCTCAGACCCCTTGTGAGACCATATGCTGGTGCGGTTGGCCCTGGGTTCCTCCTAATGCAAGACAATGCTAGACCTCATGTGGCTGGAGTGTGTCAGCAGTTCCTGCAAGACGAAGGCATTGATGCTATGGACTGGCCCGCCCGTTCCCCAGACCCGAATCCAATTGAGCACATCTGGGACATCATGTCTCGCTCTATCCACCGTCACGTTGCACCACAGACTGTCCAGGAGTTGGCAGATGCTTTAGTCCAGGTCTGGGAGGAGATCCCTCAGGAGACCGTCCGCCACCTCATCAGGAGCATGCACAGGCGTTGTAGGGAGGTCATACAGGCACGTGGAGGCCACACACACTACTGAGCCTCATTTTGGCTTGTTTTAAGGACATTACATCAAAGTTGGATCAGCCTGTAGTGTGTTTTTCCACTTTAATTTTGAGTGTGACTCCAAATCCAGACCTCCATGGGTTGAAAAATTTGATTTCCATTTTTTTTATTTTTGTGTGATTTTGTTGTCAGCACATTTAACTATGTAAAGAACAAAGTATTTCAGAAGAATATTTAATTAATTCAGATCTAGGATGTGTTATTTTTGTGTTCCCTTTATTTTTTTTAACAGTGTATATATATACTGTATATATACACACACACACACACACACACACACGTATGTGTGTCTCGGACTTGGGGCACTATTATATTCTTGAAGAGAGGCAGTATGCATAAATTATTTCAAGATTTCAAGCAGGGAGCACAATGTATAAATTGTATATTTTTAGTGGGCTTTCTCAGGGAACACAGTGCATGATATTGTCTATATCTGTTATGTTACAATGTGGTATTACGCATATTATTGATTGTATAGTGGTAGTGTTCACCAGTCCCTAACTGTGTGATTAAGGACAGCGGGATTTGCCACAGTGTGCGCTGCTGTAATGATGATGTGTACTGTATGTGGTATGTATGATATGTTTGTGTGCCAGGCCTGCATTTCAGTACCAGTCCAGGTCTGGTACAATTACAGTCCACACACTGCTTGGTTTGAAGCCCTGACCACCTACTGTCTGCCTCCCATTCAAGTTCAGCCTCCTGGTGGGTAAATTTCTGCCTGTTGTTGTTGGTCACTGTAGTTTATGTGTCTGTTTGCCCTGCTTTTTAGCCCTGATGAGCGCTTTCTATTTAGAATCAAACATTATTTAACTCCTTCAGGACCTCTTCCATACATCAACAGTGGTAGTCTGGGGTTTAAACATGGCACTGACTCAGAAGCTGAGCATGCGTCGTAGCTGCTAGGTATCTGCTGTTTTACAGAGCAGACACCCAGAGGCAATGTCTTTACATTTAACCCCTCTGATGCCATGGTCAATTGCAACCATAGAATTTGAGTGGTCTGCAATATTGGGAACAGAATGGCATCCCCCGCATTGAGATCAAGGGAGCCATTCAGAAATCAAGGCCAGCCTTCTGAAGGATCCAAGCCCTGCCACAGCTATGTTACTATGGTGCCTTCCTATGACAGATAGGAATACAGTGAATCTCCCACAGGCTGCAATGTTAAATCATTACAGTCTATGGGAGAAGTGATCAGATGAGTTCATGTTAAAGTCTTAAAAGTGGACTAAGTGTAAAATAAGTGTAAAAAAGGTTTCTAAAAGTAAAAAATAAATAAAGATCATTGGTATTTGCCATGAGTCACGACCCAAAATGCCCTATTATGGAGGCCATTGATACTAATGGGGGCACTCTTGGAGAGCATTATCGCTATTGGGGGTAGTGTGATGTGCACTATTACAATTGGGAGCACTATTACTATGGGGGGGACTAACTGTATGCAGGGCTGGGACAAAGGGTAGGCAGGATAGGCACCTGCCTAGGGCACAATTAGACAAATTTTTATAGCGCTGCTCTTTGAACTTTAGGCTGGCTCCTTTCCATGTGGTCTGTTTGGCACGATCTCAGCCCCAGCTGTACTTCTGGCTGATTTAATCCCCATTGCTGAGATAGATAAGGGCACTGCGCAGCAGGTTAATACCTGGCTGACCAGAGCAGCACCCATGTCCCAATCTCAGCAATAAGGATTAAATCTTCCAGAAGCACTGTGGAGACGGAGATTGTGGCACAGGTGTCAGTGGCTGCGCCATTACCAAGAAGTAGGCTAACCAATGACACCTTTCCCAAAGAGACTGATGGAAGCGCTCAATAGGTGTTTCACTGACCATTAAGCATCAGTATAATTAAGGAAGTGCTGATTGGTTAGTATGCTGCTTTGAAAGGTGAAAGACTCCATACACTGCTGAAGGGATGCACGAGTCCTCCCCTCTTCTCAGGTAAGCAATTCCTCCTTCCCCCTGCCCTAGTTGCCTCACTGCCCCTTCATCTCCCCCTGCGCCTCACTGCCCCTTCATCTCCCCACTGCCCAAGTGTCTCACTGCCCCTTCATCTCTCGCCTGCCCCATGTGCCTCACTGCCCCTTCATCTCATAGTTACATAGTTGATACGGTTGAAAAAAGACATAAGTCCATCAAGCTCAACCAAGGGATAGGTGGGGACGCGAATCCCAGAAGTAAGTGAGACTCAGATTTCTACACGTTTTCATAAGCATTAATGTTGTTTACTTTTAAGAATTCATCTAAACCCTTTTCAAAACTGTCCACTGTTCCTGCTGTCACCACGTCCTGAGGAAGTCTATTCCACAGATTCACAGTTCTTACAGTAAAGAAGCTTTGACGCTTCTGGAGACTGAACTTTATCTGCTCCAGTCGGAGGCAGTGCCCCCTTGTCTTTTGAGGGCATTTTACATGGAACAGTTTTTCACAGTATTTTTTGTATGGCCCATTTATATATTTGTATAGGCTAATCATGTCCCCCCTTAGACGTCTCTTCTCAAGACTAAATAAATTCAATTATTTTATTCTTTCTTCATAACTAAGACCCTCCATGCCCCTTATGAGTTTAGTCGCTCTTCTCTGTTCACATTTACCTTATTTAACTTATCTTGAACCATATCTACAGTTAGCCAATTGAGTATATTACTGGATGTACTAACAGCCCCAGCACCACAGATATCAGCTCCTTTCTCTTCTTTTGTATATAGAGAGCTAAAAAGCCCATTTAGTAACTCTGCCTTTTCCTTATCTGCAGTGCGTCCTTTCTATGGACTGGTGCCCAGAACTGAACTGCATATTCCAGATGAGGCCGCACCAACGCTTTGTAAAGTGGTAGTATTACATCCCTGCCCCGCGAGTCTATGCCTCGCTTAATGCATGACAATATCCTGGTGGCCTTAGAAGCAGCTGATTGACATTGTATGCTGTTATCTAATCTACTATCTACAGGGACACCCAAATCCTTCTCTATAAGTGACTCTCCCAGTGTTACATCACCTAGGACATATGAAGCACAGAGATTATTACTACCAAACTGCATAACTTTACATTTATCCACATTGAACCTCATTTGCCAAGTTGATGCCCAATCATTCAGAGTGTTCAAGTCAGCTTGTAGTTTATGGACATCTTCCATAGACTGTACAGTACTACATAGCTTGGTGTCATCTGCAAAAATAGAAATGGTGCTATTAATCCCGTCCTCGATATCATTAATAAATAAATTAAATAATAGAGGGCCCAGCACTGAACCTTGGGTTACACCACTTATAACCTGGGACAATTCTGAATAGGAATCCATGATCACAACTCTCTGGACACGGTCCTTTAACAAGTTTTCAATCCAATTGAAAACGATACTATAAAAAAAAACTATAGGTCTATAATGACCTGTGAAGGACCTAGACTTTTTTTTGAATATGGAAACCACATTTGCCTTGCGCCAATCACTTGGTAATGTACCAGTACTTAGAGAATCTTTAAAAAATTATAAACAGGGGCACAGCATTGACTGAACTGAGTTTTTTAAGCACTCTTGGGTATAATCCATCTGGACCCGGAGCCTTGATCCCATTTACCTTATTTAACTTATCTTGGACCATATCTACAGTTAGCCAATTGAGTATATTACTGGATGTACTAACAGCCCCAGCACCACAGATATCAGCTCCTTTCTCTTCTTTTGTATATACAGAGCTAAAATACCCATTTAGTAACTCTGCCTTTTCCTTATCTTCAGTGATTACCCCCCTTTACCATTATTAAGGGGACCTACCTGCTCAGACCGTGTTTTTTTTAGCATTTATATATCTAAAGAATTTTTGGGGATTTGTTTTGCTCTCTTTTTCCACCTGCTGTTCGATTTGTATTTTTGCTAATTTTATCTCCTTTTTACAGATTTTATTAAGCCCTTTGTAATCTTTAAACGCTACAGCTGACCCCTCAGATTTGTATTTTTTAAATGCCCTTTTTACAGTATCTGTAAGCCATGGGGGGGGGGGGGGGAGTTAATTTTAGCCATTTATACTTGTTACCTAAAGGAATACATTTTTTGTGCAATTACTCAATGTGGATTTAAAGCTCTCCGATTTATACTCAATATTATTATGTGACAGTAGCTGTTCCCAGTCTATGCCATGAAATGCTGTCCTCAACCCAGGGAAATTAGCCTTTTTAAAATTCAGTGTCTTTGCTCTGCCTGACAGGGTTTGCTTCTTATAGTTTAGGGGGAAAAAGATTATATTGTGGTCACTATTACCTAGTGTTTCTCGAACAAGTAACATATCCAACAAGCTCTGCATCATTAGAAATTACCAGATCCCCTAGTGGAAACTTCTACAAACTGGCCCATAAAATAGTCCTGCAGCAAGTTGAGGAATTTTCTCCCCTTTGCGGTTGAGGCAGAATCATGACCCCAGTCAATGTCTGGAAAGTTAAAATCATCCATTAAGACCACTGTACCAGCCTGTGCAGCCCGCTCTATTTGGTTATACAGTTGCGTTTCTATCTCCTCAGTGATGTTAGGGGGGGTCTAGAGATTACACCAAGTATTATTTTTTCAGTGTTTATATCCCTTTGAACTTCCACCCATAAGTTTTCTCCATCCTCACCCACAATTGCTTCTTTCACACTTGTCTTTAGATCATTCATCACATACAGGCACACACCACCTTTTCTATTGACCTGGTCTTTCCTAAATAGTGTAAAACGCTCAATATTTACAGCCCAGTCATGCGAAGAATCCAACCATGTCTCAGCTACACCAACTATATCTATGTGTTCTTCTAGTACCATAGCCTCCAGCTCCTCCATTTTTCTAGCTAGACTTCTGGCATTTGTGAAAATACATATTAAATTACTATTACCTGTAAAGTGAATATCTGGGATTTTTGGGTTACCTTGGTTGATGTTTGTATGTAACATGTAGTTGTTACCAGCAGTTCTATTTTTCATCGGTGTATAGTTCTGCCCAGTCTTCTCCCTACTTTCCTCACTAACCCCAGCCCCCACTAAATCCCCATTGTCCCCTCCTTTTTTCTCTCTGCTTAATTAAGGCGAGTGCCCGGGGCAACCAGGTGCTATAAATTGAGCCACTTATACTCTTCAGAGCCTGCTCTTTCTGAGGCTTGCTCTGCTAAGTGGCTTCTTATTAAGTGGAGTTAAAAAATAAGGAGTTTAAGAAAAGGAGTTTGGAAACTAAGGTTGGATATAATTTCCTTGTATGTTGTTGGCTTAATTTTACGTGGTCCTTCAACTACAGCAGACAGGGTCTAAATCATTTATACTGTTTTACCTTTTTACTGTTGTAATCCCCATTTAGTATGTGTTGCACAATTTACAACGCAGTCCAGTGCACATCTTGCATGATGTATGCAGTCCTGGAACAGGAGTTCAAGGGTGTATATCTTTGTTCTAGATGTGAGCAAATTACCCGTTTGGAATCGCAGATCGAGTCTCTAAACGGGCAAGTTGCAACACTGAGAGGCATTGACAATTTGCAAAAGAGTTTGCTTCTCACCGAGCAAGCACTCTTTGGGGTAGATGAGGGGGAGGGTGACAGAGAGGAGGCTGAGGAAAGTGAGGTAGCTAGCTGGGTAAAAGTTAGAAAGCGGGGTAGAGGGAAGAGTGCCAGGGAGGCTAGCCCTGATCTGACACACCCCAACAAGTGTGCACATTTGGCAGATGAGGGGGATGTCAGTCCGGGGACGGCACTGCTGCAGCCAGACACTTCCTCTGCCAGTCAGGGGAATGTCAGCTCCAGTAAGCAGGGAACCAGGAGAGCAGGGCAGGCCAGACAGGTGCTGGTAGTGGGAGACTCCATTATTAGGGGAACAGATAGGGAAATCTGTCACAAAGACCGTGATCGCCGAACAGTGTGCTGTCTTCCTGGCGCTAGAGTTCGACACATCGCGGATCGGGTTGACAGATTACTGGGAGGGGCTGGAGACGATCCAGCGGTCATGGTCCATATCGGAACCAATGACAAAGTTAGAGGTAGGTGGAGAGTCCTTAAAAATGATTTCAGGGATTTAGGTCAAAAGCTGAGGGCAAGGACCTCAAAGGTAGTATTTTCCGAAATACTGCCTGTACCACGAGCCACACAAGAAAGGCAATGGGAGATTAGGGAGATTAACAAGTGGCTCAAGAACTGGTGTAGGAAGGAGGGGTTTGGGTTCCTGGAGAACTGGGCCGATTTTTCTATCGGCAACAGGCTCTATCGTAGGGACGGGCTGCACCTCAATGGGGAAGGGGCAGCTGTGCTGGGGAGAAAGATGGCTAGAAGGTTGGAGGAGTGTTTAAACTAGGGACTGGGGGGGAGGGTAATTACGTTATAGGAGGGGAAGATAGTGCAGATAGAGACCGGGGGCAAGGTAATAAGAATGGGGGAGGAATGGAAGGAGGGACTAGAACAATTCAGAAGGAAAGGTGTAAGGTAAAAAATATACATAAACCTCTCAAATGTATGTATACTAATGCCAGAAGCCTGACTAATAAAACTGGTGAACTGGAATTAGTGATGTGTGAGGAGGACTATGACATAGTGGGAATAACTGAGACATGGCTGGATGATAGCTATGACTGGGCAGTTAATGTACAAGGTTACAGTCTGTTTAGAAAGGATAGTCAAAACCGGAGAGGGGGAGGGGTCTGCCTTTATATAAAGTCCTGTCTAAAGCCCACAGTCCGAGAAGATATAAGTGAGGGACATGAACATGTGGAGTCACTATGGGTAGAGATACATGGAGCTAAAAACAACAATAAATTACTAATAGGAGTTTACTATAAACCACCTAATATACCAGAGTCCACAGAAAATCTACTACTAAACGAGATAGACGAGGCGGCAAATCATAATGAGGTGGTTATTATGGGGGACTTCAACTACCCAGATATAGACTGGGAAACTAAAACTTGTATATCTCATAAGGGAAACAGGTTCGTGGCTATAACCAAAGACAATTACCTCTCCCAACTGGTTCAGGACCCGACTAGAGGGACGGCCATACTGGACTTAGTATTAACCAATAGACCTGACAGAACAACAGACGTGCAGGTCGGGGGACACCTGGGAAATAGTGACCATAAAGTAATAACCTTCCAATTATCATTCAAAAGAGCGTTTCTACAGGGAGGAACAAAAATACCAAACTTCAAAAAAGCTAAATTTAGCCAACTAAGAGAGGCCATAGGCCAAACTAACTGGGACAAAGTCCTCACAAATACAGACACAAAATGGGATATCTTTAAAAACATCCTAAAAACTCATTGTGAGAGGTACATACCGTATGGTAATAAAAGGTTAAGGAACAAAAAGAAACCAATGTGGATAAACAGAACTGTAAAGAAAGCAATAAATGACAAAAAGAAAGCATATAAAAAACTAAAACAGGAGGGTTGCACGGAAGCACTGAAAAACTATAAGGAAAAAAATAGAACATGTAAAAAACAAATAAAAGCGGCCAAACTAGAGACCGAGAGATTAATTGCCAAAGAGAGTAAAACTAACCCTAAAATGTTCTTCAATTATATAAATGTTAAAAAGTATAAAGCTGAAGGTGTTGGCCCTTTAAAGAGTAATGAGGGGGGAGTCGCAGAGAGCGACGAGGAGAAAGCAAAGCTGTTAAATATTTTTTTCTCCAATGTATTCACTGAGGAAAATAAATTGTCAGATGACATGCAGAATGCAAAAATAAATTCCCCATTAAAAGTGTCCTGTCTGACCCAGGAAGAAGTACATCAGCGGCTTAAAAAGATTAAAATAGACAAATCGCCAGGACCGGATGGCATACACCCCCGTATCCTAAAGGAATTAAGTAATGTCATAGCCAGACCCTTATTTCTGATATTTGCAGACTCTATACTGACAGGGAATGTCCCACAGGATTGGCGCGTGGCATATGTGGTGCCAATATTCAAAAAGGGGCCAAAAACAGAGCCTGGAAACTATAGGCCGGTAAGTTTAACATCTGTTGTGGGTAAACTGTTTGAAGGTTTTCTGAGAGATGCTATATTAGAGCATCTCAACGGAAATAAGCAAATAACGCCATATCAGCATGGCTTCGTGAGGGATCGGTCATGTCAAACTAATTTAATCAGTTTCTATGAGGAGGTAAGTTCTAGACTTGACAGCGGCGAATCAATGGATGTCGTATATCTGGACTTCTCCAAAGCATTTGACACTGTACCGCATAAAAGGTTAGTATATAAAATGAGAATGCTCGGACTGGGAGAAAACATCTGTATGTGGGTAAGTAACTGGCTGAGTGATAGAAAACAGAGGGTGGTTATTAACGGTACACAATCAGATTGGGTCACTGTCACTAGCGGAGTACCTCAGGGGTCAGTATTGGGCCCTATTCTCTTCAATATATTTATTAATGATCTTGTAGAAGGCTTGCATAGTAAAGTATCAATTTTCGCAGATGACACTAAACTGTGTAAAGTAATTTACACTGATGAGGACAGTATACTACTGCAGAGGGATCTGGATAGATTGGAGGCTTGGGCAGATAAGTGGCAGATGAGGTTTAACACTGATAAATGTAAGGTTATGCACATGGGAAGGAAAAATGCAAGTCACCCGTACATACTAAATGGTAAAACACTCGGTAACAATGACATGGAAAAGGATCTAGGAATTTTAATAAACAGCAAACTAAGCAGCAAAAACCAGTGTCAGGCAGCTGCTGCCAAGGCCAACAAGATAATGGGTTGCATCAAAAGGGGCATAGATTCCCGTGATATGAACATAGTCCTACCACTTTACAAATCGCTAGTCAGACCACACATGGAGTACTGTGTACAGTTCTGGGCTCCTGTAAACAAGGCAGACATAGCAGAGCTAGAGAGGGTTCAGAGGAGGGCAACTAAAGTAATAACTGGAATGGGGCAACTACAGTACCCTGAAAGATTATCAAAATTAGGGTTATTCACTTTAGAAAAAAGACGACTGAGGGGAGATCTAATTAATATGTATAAATATATCAGGGGTCAGTACAGAGATCTATCCCATCAGCTATTTATCCCCAGGACTGTGACTGTGACGAGGGGACATCCTCTGCGTCTGGAGGAAAGAAGGTTTGTACACAAACATAGAAGAGGATTATTTACGGTAAGAGCAGTGAGACTATGGAACTCTCTGCCTGAGGAGGTGGTCATGGTGAGTACAATAAAGGAATTCAAGAGGGGCCTGGATGTGTTTCTAGAGCGTAATAATATTACAGGCTATAGCTACTAGAGAGGGGTCGTTGATCCAGGGAGTTATTCTGATTGCATGATTGGAGTCGGGAAGGAATTTTTTATTCCCCTAAAGTGGAGAAAATTGGCTTCTACCTCACAGGGTTTTTTGCCTTCCTCTGGATCAACTTGCAGGATAACAGGCCGAACTGGATGGACAAATGTCTTTTTTCGGCCTTATGTACTATGTTACTATGTTACTATATACCACTCTCTATCTACACTATCTACCCACTTATTAGTATGATCCCCCACCAGATCCTAGTTTAAAAGCTCCTCCAGTCATCTAACCATTTTTTACCCCAGGGCAGTTGCACCCTCCCCATTAAGGTGCAGCCCATCCCTACTGTACAGTCGTGGCCAAAAGTTTTGAGAATTACATAAATATTGGAAATTGGAAAAGTTGCTGCTTAAGTTTTTATAATAGCAATTTGCATATACTCCAGAATGTTATGAAGAGTGATCAGATGAATTTCATAGTTCTTCTTTGCCATGAAAATTAACTTAATCCCAAAAAAAACTTTCCACTGCATTTCATTGCTGTCATTAAAGGACCTGCTGAGATCATTTCAGTAATCGTCTTGTTAACTCAGGTGAGAATGTTGACGAGCACAAGGCTGGAGATCATTATGTCAGGCTGATTGGGTTAAAATGGCAGACTTGACATGTTAAAAGGAGGGTGATGCTTGAAATCATTGTTCTTCCATTGTTAACCATGGTGACCTGCAAAGAAACGCGTGCAGCCATCATTGCGTTGCATAGAAATGGCTTCACAGGCAAGGATATTGTGGCTACTAAGATTGCACCTCAATCAACAATTTATAGGATCATCAAGAACTTCAAGGAAAGAGGTTCAATTCTTGTTAAGAAGGCTTCAGGGCGTCCAAGAAAGTCCAGCAAGCACCAGGATCGTCTCTTAAAGAGGATTCAGCTGCGGGATCGGAGTGCCACCAGTGCAGAGCTTGCTCAGGAATGGCAGCAGGCAGGTGTGAGCGCATCTGCACGCACAGTGAGGCGAAGACTTTTGGAAGATGGCCTGGTGTCAAGAAGGCCAGCAAAGAAGCCACTTCTCTCCAAAAAAAACATCAGGGACAAATTGATCTTCTGCAGAAAGTATGGTGAATGGACTGCTGAGGACTGGGGCAAAATCATATTCTCCAATGAAGCCTCTTTCCGATTGTTTGGGGCATCTGGAAAAAGGCTTGTCCGGAGAAGAAAAGGTGAGCGCTACCATCAGTCCTGTGTCATGCCAACAGTAAAGCATCCTGAGACCATTCATGTGTGGGGTTGCTTCTCATCCAAGGGAGTGGGCTCACTCACAATTTTGCCCAAAAAAACAGCCATGAATAAAGAATGGTACCAAAACACCCTCCAACAGCAACTTCTTCCAACAATCCAACAACAGTTTGGTGAAGAACAATGCATTTTCCAGCACGGTGGAGCACCGTGCCAAACTAAGTGGCTCGGGGACCAAAACATTGATATTGACCTGGAAACTCCCCAGATCTTAATCCCATTGAGAACTTGTGGTCAATCCTCAAGAGGCGGGTGGACAAACAAAAACCCACTAATTCTGACAAACTCCAAAAAGTGATTATGAAAGAATGGGTTGCTATCAGTCAGGAATTGGCCCAGAAGTTGATTGAGAGCATGCCCAGTCGAATTGCAGAGGTCCTGAAAAAGAAGGGCCAACACTGCAAATACTGACTCTTTGCATAAATGTCATGTAATTGTCTATAAAAGCCTTTGAAACGTATGAAGTGCGTGTAATTATATTTCACTACATCACAGAAACAACTGAAACAAAGATCTAAAAGCAGTTTAGCAGCAAACTTTGTAAAAACTAATATTTGTGTCATTCTCAAAACTTTTGGCCACGACTGTAGAGCCTGTAACCGACAGAGAAGTCAGCCCAGTTCTCCATGAAACCAAACCCTTCCTTCCTGCACCAGCTTCTGAGCCACTTATTTAACTCCCTAAGCTCCCATTGTCTCTCTAGTGACGCTCGTGGTACTGGTAATATTTCTGAAAACACTATTTTGGAGGTCCTGGACTTGAGCTTCTCTCCTAGTTCCTAGTTCTTAACTTTCTCATTGGTGCCAATGTGTACCAGAACCACCAGGTCTTCCCCAGCCCCACCCAGCAATCTATCAATCTGATCCGCAGTATGCTGAACCCGAGCACCTGGAAGACAACACACTGTTCAGCATCCACGGTCTTGGCGACAGATGACCCTGTCTGTCCTCCTAATAATAGAGTCCCCTACGACCAGCATCTGTCTTTGCTGAACTCCTTTTCCCATCCTTCCTGCAGCGGGCATCCTCCGGGTTGCTAGGAGAAACGCCCTGCTGCAGTGTTGCTGGCCCTGGGCTTTCATCCTTAATATCAGCCAAACAGGCATATTTACTAGGGCTTTCCAGCTCAGGATTAGCCTTCCTGGCACTTTTCCCTCTACCCATTCTTCCTACATTAACCCAACTGCTGACCTGATAGTCCTGATCTTGCCCTCCTCCTCCCACCTCCATTTCACTGACCTCAGTCAATGCCTGCACAGTGAGGTCTAAGCCTCTCTCCAGTTTTGCAATGCCTCTAAGTATTTCAAGCTGCTTATTTAGATCCAATGTGCCTCACTGTCCCTTCATCGTCCTTTGCCCCAGGTGCCTCAATGCCCCTTCAGTCCCCTTGTCCTAGGTGCCTCACTGCCCCTTCAACTCCCTCTTGCCCCAAGTGCCTCACAGTCCTTCATCTCCCCCTGCCCCAGGTGCCTCACTGTTCCTTTTCTCCCCCTGCACCAGGTGCCACACTGCTCCCCTCGCATTAGATGCTTCACTGTCCCTTCTCCTCCCCTGCACCAGATGCCTCACTGGGTCACCCTCCTCACACAAACAGCCCCAAGTGTCTCACAGTCCTGGTTGCCGATGGCACATACAGTAACAGATATAGCGGTTAAGAAGTGTTCTTTGGCAGTGGCTCTACAACCAAGCATCAATGCTTGGGTCAACTCTCCACTTCTACGCTGGCTGCAGCAGACTGCCAGCCACGGACCTCCACTGAGGCTGCATGCTCCACTGGTGGTGACTTGCCCATGTGTGTATATGTAAAAAAGTGCCTATGTGTGGGCATGTCTGTATAAAAGTGCGCTTTGAGTGCCACTGTAGGTCTATAAAGCATATTGTTGTGTGCATGAATGTACGTCAAGGTGTACATGTGTGTAAAAATGGATTCTTGTATTATTTTATTTTTAATAATAGTGAAGGATATCCTTTTCTTCTAAAAAACTGTAGGCTTGGTGCTGTTACTGGATTAATGTAGTAGGCGTCAGATCATTTTTAAACTTTAAATGCTGAGCCAATGATTGGGCTGAATAGTGACATGTCCCTGAGCAGCAATGACTGCTGGATTATATGCTGCTAAAGGACACGTCACCACTAAGGCGAGTGATTGGCTGAAATGGCGCATGTGACCCTGCTGGTGCAGGGACCAAAGTAGAGGGACATTAATGACAAAAGTCCTGGACAACCCCTTTAATAGGGTTGTCTGAGAGTTTTGAAAATCTTCAGGGGAGCAGAGAGACTTATAAACAAAGATAAAACCTTTACACACTTTGATTGGCTTAATGGTCACCTAAATAATGGATGTGACATCCTCACTTCTGCTCCAATTAGGACCGGAAGCCCTGGATGCAGGACCCACAGCTCTGTCACAAAGGGACCTTTAGCAGGAGAGTGAATATTTTTCCCTCAATGTGCCCCTGCCACACAGTTCTGACTGCGGACCGTGGGATATGCACTTATAGGCTTTACAGTCCCTACATGGTAGAAACAATCTGATGATAGATTTGCTGATCTGTTAATTGTATTCCATGTTATCACATTTTTTGGGAGGAAGATTAATTCAATCTGAAAATCAGTGAGAGGAGGAATATTATGTGGCAGCGTTGTGCTGAGTTGTGCTATCTGCTGTCAGTGTTTGTGTGTCACAGATATAGTAGTCAGTATTAGTGAATTAATTCTATGACCCTGATAGACCTGGTCATAAATGACCTGCCTCAACCGGCTCTCTGTTCTGAAGAATGAAATCTACAGTAGCTCAGAGCTGCCGTAGATTTCTGTCATTATTTATGCCAGTTTCTGGGTTAAATAGTGATGAATTAGCCGGGACCGATGGAACCTCCGTCGTCACACCCACTTTTCATAAACTTGGGGAGGGCGATGTATTGTGACTAGAAAAGTCGCAATGCAGTGAAAAGTGTATGGGAAGGAAGAGGGTGCAATTTTCCTTAACTGCCTAGGGCACCAAAATACCTTGTCCTGGCCCTATAATTAGCTATTATTTTTGCAGTGCAATATTTGGAGGTATTGGGAAGCACAGAGGGCACAGTATTGGGGGTAGCATTAGGATAACAAAATTGGGGCACCGGGAGTGGGAAGTTGATAGAAAGGTAAAGAGTCTAAAATGTCTGTGTGCCAAACTGCAGAGACGAGATGCGTCTGAAAGAAGTTGTCAAGGTCAAATGATCTCTGAATGGAGAAGGTGAGGAAAGAGAATGTCTACGTAAGAGGAGACATCACTGGATGTAAGAGGTATGTGGTACTGTATTACCCTGTATATTTTTAAAAGTAGGGCTTGAAGGGAGAAATTAGAGTAATTGGCATGGGGGGCATCATTAAAAGTTTTGCCTCAGGCAGCAGAAAGGCTTTTCACAAGTACAGGCTCTATAGAAGGATCAAGGGAGCCACCTACTGCCCCTTACAGCTAAGTACGCCTTGTCAACTGTATTTGTTTCAACTGCATCTGTGTCCTCAGGCTGTGAACAAAGTTTAACTCAGTGGTAAAGCATGGAGCGGTCAGCTCTCTGCTCCTCTATTAATTCTTAAACCAGTTGTTTGGCGAAGGCAGGCACGGTAAAGTGATGTCATGGCGCCTGCCACACCGATCCACCAGACAGACTTGGACAGATCTGCAGTGATAGATATGCAAAGTTTGTCATTGGAAATGTAGGAGATTATACCCTGTATGGGGGACACAAAAGGTGCTATAGAAGGTATTGTGGGCACATTACACTGCATAATGCCCCCTACATGTGCCCATCATATAGTATAAATTCTACTGTTTGAGGGGCAAATGTAGGGAGAATTATACTGTATGGGGAACAGTAGGGGGCAACATATATTTTTTAGGGAACTACGGGGGAACATTACTACCGATGTGAATACTCTTGAAGAAAAATTATTAATATTGGTGACACTTTTCGAAGCACTAATATTTCTTTAGCACAGTATTTGGGGCACTGGGTACAACATCAGGCACAGTATTAAGGTTACTAACAAGAAGATACTAATAGGGCACCAGACTGGGGAGCCTGTGTTAAGAACAGTGGAAAAGTGAGGAACCTTAAATGTCTGACAGCAAACTCTGTAGAGATTGTCTTGGCTGGAAAAAAGTTATCATGGCGGTCTGGGCTGAAAGGAGAAGAATAAAGAGAATGACTCCAATCAGAAAAGACATCACCTGTGAGTCAGTGGATATAATTGTTGTGTAGTGCTGTATTCTCTTAGATGTTCTGCAGCACTGAGTTTCAGTTCAAAAATAATATCCAGCCAGGAACCTTAGTGTTCTCCTGAACCAGTTACCTAGACCTGGCGTGTAAAATTTGTTGTGTGTGTGATGGTAAGACACTAGAGATATCCATGCTAATTGGATTGGCTTCTATTTCTTATGCTAGCATGCCTAGAATTCAAAAGAAATTAATTCCATGTGGGAGCTGCAGAGGAAAGGAAAATGTCCAAAATGACTGTATACAGTATTCCCAAAATCCTCAATTTTTTATGATAAAACATTATGTTGTGAATTATGACACACAGAAATCAAGCTCTACCATTATTTCATGGTTACCCTTAAACACATATAGTGCAATAGTGTCTAAGCATCAAACAGTGTAAACTTTGACTAAACTATCTAGAAATGTATCACATTTATCAAAATTACTGAAGCTGGATGATAAGTTGGGTGCATCTTTAGACACTCTAGTCTAAGTTTATACCACTTATTAATTGTCTTACTACCCAATCTCCTATACAAAACACATATGTAAACATACCTTGTGGCCGTGTGGGGTCCATGGAGTTTGGCAACAGGGGCTGTGAACCTGGTACTCCTACAGGAGGCTGCAGAACATACAGTCATATGTTAATTTTAAGAGGCAATAAAGACTTAGGTGTTCTCAGTGCTTCCTCTAGTATGCCTGGGAGAAGAACTGCTTTTGTCTACTGCCTCATGTTTTTATTTGAGGTACAGTATTGTCTCAGGTAACAGAACTATAGTATGTGTGGGAGCTAAGAAAAAATAGTTAATGAATAACATGAAAAAGGTATAATGCAGTCTTGCAGAGTCTGAATACATGCATAATAAAGTAGAGGAATTTAACCCTTTCCCGACTGCCATATGGCTATACACGTGCTATTTGCACATACCCCGTGCAGATAGCACGTGTATAAACGTCATGGCAGCTCTTTAATCCAAGCGCTGCAAAACGCTTGGATTAAAGCTTCTTCCCCAGCCCTGCTGCTGTCACGGACAGTGCAGAGTGCAGTAGTGCTGGCAGGGGACCAATCAGTGTGGTCCCTTGCCGGTGATCGATCCGATTGGTTATTCTGTGCAGACTAACCAATCGGATCGCGGCAGTGTAAAAGTGCCTGTTCCAGGCTCTGATCTGCACTCTGCAGACACTAAAACATCTTTTTTTTTTCAAATATGCTATTATTGTGTTAGAGTGAAAGAAATGAAAAAAGTAGAAATATTAGGTATCACCGCGTCCGTAACAACCAGCTTTATAAAAACTATTGCATGCTGAACACCGTAAAAAAATAGAATAAAAACAGTGCCAAAAAAAGCAATTTTGTGTCACCAAACATCACAAAAATTGCAACACGAAGCGATCAAAAAAGCATATGCCCCTCAAAATAGTACCAATCAAACCGAAACCTCATCCCGCAAAAAATAAGACCCTACCTAAGACAATCAGTCAAAAAATAAAAAAGCTATGGCTCTCAGACTATAGAGACACTTAAACATCATTTTTTGGGGTTCAAAAATGCTATTATTGTATAAAACTTAAATAAATAAGAAAAAGTATACATATTAGGTATTGTCACGTCCATAACGATGTGCTCTATAAAAATGTCACTTGACCTAAGGCTACTTTCACACTTGCGGCAGTGTAATCCGGCGGGCAGTTCCGTCGTCGGAACTGCCCGCCGGATCCGCCGATCTGCCGCTGACTGAAAGCATTTGTGAGACGGATCCGGGTGCGGATCCGTCTCACAAATGCATTGCAAGGACGGATCCGTCTCTCCGCTTGTCATGCGAACCGACGGATCCGTCTTGTACATTTTTTCACATTTTTACCGATCTGCGCATGCGCATGCCGGAACGACGGATCCAGCTTTCCGGTATTCTGAATGCCGGATCCGGCGCTAATTCATTCCTATGGGAAAAAATGCTGGATCCGCATGCTGCGGTTTTCTCTTTTGCCTGATCAGTCAAAACGACTGAACTGAAGACATCCTGATGCAAACTGAACGGATTACTCTCCATTCAGAATGCATTGGGGATATACCTGATCAGTTATTTTCCGGTATAGAGCCCCTGTGACGGAACTCTATGCCGGAAAAGAACAACGCAAGTGTGAAAGTAGCCTAACCCCTCAGGTGAACGCTGAAAAATAAATAAATAAAAACTGTTCCAAAACAACCAATTTTCTGGTCACCTTGCCCCATAAAGTGTAATAATGAATGATCAAAAAATCATATGTACCCAAAAATGGTACCAATAAAAACGTCAACTCTTCCTGCAAAAAAACGAGCCGGCAGAAAAATAAAAAAAATAAGGAGTTCAGAAAATGGAGACACAAAAACATAATTATTTATTCAAAAATGCTTTATTATGTAAAACTAAAACAAACAAACAATGTAGACATATTTGATATTATTGCGTTCGTAACAACCTGCTCTATAAAAATAGCACATGATCTACCCTGTCAGATGAATCTTGTAAAAAATAAAAAGTAAAAACGGTGCCAAAACAGCCATTTTTTGGTTACCTTGCCTGACAAAAAAACATAATATAAAGCAATTAAAAATCATATGTACCCCAAGATAGTACCAATAAAACTGGCACCTCATCCCCTAGTTTCCAAAATGGGGTCAATTTTTGGGAGTTTCTACTGTAAGGGTGCATCAGGGGGGCTTCCAATGGGACATGGCATCTAGAAACCAGTCCAGTAAAATCTGCCTTCCAAAAACCATATGGCATTCCTTTTCTTCTGCGCCCCGCTGTGTGCCCCTACATCAGTTTACGACCACATGTGGGGTGTTTCTGTAAATCGCAGAATCAGGGTAATAAATATTGAGTTTTGTTTGTCTGTTAACCCTCAATGTGTTAAAAAAAAAATGGATTAAAATGGAAAATCTGCCAAAAAAGTGAAATTTTGAAATTACATCTCCATTTTCCTTTCATTCTTGTGGAACACCTAAAAGGTTAAGAAAGTTTGTAAAATCAGTTTTGAGTAACCTGAGGGGTGTAGTTTCTGCAATGAGGTCATTTATGGGGGGTATCCACTATGTAGGCCCCACAAAGTGACTTCAGACCTGAACTGGTCCTTAAAAAGTGGGTTTTGGAAATTTTCTTAAAAAATTTAAGAATTGCTTCTAAAATTCTAACGTCCTAATTTTTTTTAATGACATTTAAAAACTCATGCCAATATAAAGTAGACATATGGGGAATGTTAAGTACTAAATATTTTGAGGTTTTAAAAGCAGAGAAATTAAAATTTTTAAAATTGCGAATTTTACGTAAATTTGGGATTTTTTCATAAATAAAAGTTAAATATATTGACTAAAATTTATGACTATCATGAAGTACAATGTGTCACGAGAAAAAAAATCTCAGAATGGCTTGGATAAAAGCATTCCAAATTTAATAGCACATAAAGTGTCAGATTAGAAAAATTAGACGTGGACACGAAGGTGAAAAATGGCTTGGTCTTGAAAGGGTTAAATACTTGCTATTTGTTCATATTTAATTATACCAAGTATATATTTTAGGTGTTATTCAACTGATCAACTAAAATAACGATAATTGTAAAAATAATAATACATTTATTTTTAGACATTTCATTTCTTATTTCTTTCACTTTTTCTGTCTACTTTCCATAATGTGCCTGCTGTATCTAAGCCTCATTTATGAATTTTAGTTCTAGAAAACTGAGGTTTAAACACATTTTAATTAATATGAACAAACCTGATTTGGCATTCTTAGGGAAGGTCGAGGGCCACCAGGATACCGAGGTGACATAAATGGCTAAAAAACAACAGGAAAAAAGTTAACTAGGACATTACGAAGACCAACACAAAATATTTGGGTGATGTATGTTTTGCTATAATAACACAGTTATTACAAGGAACAAAGGCATTGTATTACTACCAAGAGAGATAAGGTGTTAAAAATAAAACAGTGCTTCCTTAAAACATGATTCATCTGCTTTCCCCAGAAAGCAACCCCCCCCCCCCCCCCCCCCCAACACATACACACTTGGCTGGACTTGTAGAAGAAAGATTACTTACCTGCTTCCAGGGATGGTTCCTCGCTCCTCGGCTCCACACCGGAGACCGGATCCCCTTGGGTCAAATCACTATTTGTCATGACGTAAGGGGAGCTGGTCACCACCATTGGCAATCATTGGCTGCGGTAATTTCATACCAGATGTTGACATCAAGAAAGCGCAGCGGAGCATAGTATACGTGGAGGATAAAGAGCAGGAAGCCAGCCCCATAAGAAGGTAAGTAATCTTTTCTTTACAAATCCGACCAAGTGTGTGTGTATGTGTGTGCTTCAGCTAGCCCGGTGGGGATCCAAAAAGACAGAATGTGTGTGCAGCAGCCCTTGTCCTTCTGTGTGACAGGAGACTGCTGCATATTAGACCCTATGGAGACCCTGACTGTGGCAGGGCTCCATAGGAAAACAGTACTGTATAATTCCCATAGACTCCAATGCTAATGCTGCGGAGCAAGATGGATCCGTCATGACCCACAATGCAAGTCAATGGGGACGGATCCGTTTTCTCTGACACAATCTGACACAATAGAAAACGGATCCGTCCCCCATTTACTTTCAATAGAGATCATGACGGATCTGTCTTGGCTATGTTAAAGATAATTCAACCAGATCCATTCATAACGGATGCAGATGGTTGTATTATCAGTAACGGATAGTTGCTAGTGTGAAAGTAGCCTTAACATTTTTTTTGGTTTCTTCTCCTCCTACATATTTTTTTTAAATAAATAATATAATAAAAAGTCGTGCACACCCCAAAATGGTGTCGATAAAAAGTAAAGATCGCCCCGCAAAAATGTAGCCCTCACACATCTATACACATAACTACAAAAAAAAAAAATTACGGCGGTCGGAATATGGCAACTAAAAGAAAAACTGTTTTTTCAAGTTTTTTTTTTTCCAGTATAAAAACGCAAGAAAATCTATACATATGTGGTATCAACATAATCATACTGACCAGGAGAATGAAAGTATACCGTATAGGGAACATAGTAAAAATAAAACCCATAAAACTGTTTTTACATTTCACCCCAGTTGGAATATTTTCCAGCTCCTCACTGTATTGTATGCAATATTAAATGGTGGAATTAGAAAGTGCAACTTGTTCTGCAAAAAACAAGCCCTCATACAGCTATGTGAATGAAAAAAATTAAAAAGCCCCAGTAAGGCAAAAATGTAAAAGCAAAGATGAAAAAACCTCTGGGACTGAAAGGGTTAATATTGTAATATAAGGGACTACTGTGTGCAAGTTTAGTTGCACTATGTATTTGTGGCTTTCTATAGGCCACCACTGTCCATAATGTACATGAATTACATGAATCCATCCTACTGAGAATCATTATTGATTCCTGATGTTTACAGATAGTTGTAAGACAAAGAGCCAAAATGACCAAGTCTGGATCTCACCATAATGTTTAATCTAGACCAGTGTTTCCCAACCAGTGTGCCTCCAGCTGTTGCAAAACTACAACTCCCAGCATGCCCGGACAGCCTTTGGCTGTGCGGGCATGCTGGGAGTTGTAGTTTTGCAACAGCTGGAGGCACACTGGTTGGGAAACACTGATCTAGACTACAGTATCTGGAGGAGTTAAAGTGGTTTTCCTGGAGTTCAGTACTAATGGGCTATCCACATGATCGGTCATCAATATCAGATCGGCAGGGGTCCCACACCCTGCACCCCTGCCGATCAGCTAATCCTCTTCCTAAGGGCTCATTTACATGGCCGTTGCCCCTCTGTTGCCGTATTGCGGCCCGCATACGGCTGGTCCGCAATACACGGGGCACCGGCCGTGTGCATTCCGCATCATGGAGATGCGGTGCGGAAAGGAAGCACGGAACTGAACCCACGGAAGCACTCCGTACTGCTTCCGTAGGGTTCCGTTCAGTGCACCGCAAAAAGATAGAACTTGCTCTATCTTTTTGCGGAACGGACGGATCGCGAACCCCATTGAAGTGAATAGGGTCGCGATCCGCATGCGACAGGCCCACGGCCGGTGCCCATGCATTGCAGACTGCAATTTGCGGTCCACAGCACAGGCACGGAGGGGCAACGGTCATTTGAACAAGCCCTAAGCCTGTGACATCATGTTCACTGATCTCTGACCTAGTCACCTCTCAGTCTCATTCAAGTGAACGGACCTGAGCTGCAATACCAAGCACAGCAGCTATGCAGTGGACTATGCAGTGCCTCTTCAAACAGCTCATCGTGGGGTGCCGGGTGTCGGACCCCTGACGATCTGATATCCTGAGGATAGGTCATCTATATTCAACACCCAGAAAACCCCTTTAACAACCGAAGTGTGCCTACCTATATTTTCAGCACCAAATTAAAAACCATGCAGCTTAGATATTTGTTCCTACTATAAAATATTATGGTGCATCTGCTTTAGGAATAAAGACAGTTGCCTTCCAGAAGTTCAACAACATGCTTAATACTATCCAGCCAAGCTTACTGGAAATAATGTGCTTCCACCGGGCAAAAATAAAACTTGCAGCTTTGTCCCTTTCAGTATTAAAGTAATTGAGATTAACTCAGTTGGGAAAGATGTGTAATTAAAAATATGCTCATAGCTACCATGAAGACGGAGGGTTCAGATTGATTGCTTTGTGTCCATAGCTGGATAAAGTCATTATCTTTCAGTTATTGCTTTTGAGAACCTCATTCATTGGCCATGCCCACCCATAATTGCCTAAGTTATTACAAACAGAGCTCACTTCCATGAAAGAATTGGAAGGAATAGTTTAATGTATTCTGCAACAAGACAGAATAACACTGCTAGACATTACCTGACTGTGTGGGCCCATCATTGGGTTATTGGGGTTGTGCGGAGGTGGTTGTGCATGAGGTGATGGCTGAGAACCTGGAGGACCCTATAAAAACAAATATTTTCATAATTAAATCAATATGTAGAATATATCAAGCTAAAAGGTAAAAAATCAGCAATGTATAGCCAGTATATCTCAAGTCCATAAAGAGACATGGGCTGCATACGCAGTTAGAAAGACCCCCATAGTACAAAGCAAAGTAAAAGGCTGTGCTGCATTGTTTTAAAGGGGTTTTCTATGAGTTTTATACCTGGGACCCCCGTTGATCAGCTTTTTGATCAGCTCTCTGCAAACCAAGCACTGCGCTGTACATTGTATAGTGGCTGTGCTTGGTATTGCAGCTCAGCGCCAGAGTAACATTACATGGCTTAGGGAAATCTGAGAGAAGGCCACGGCGCTACTGCCGCTGCCTTCTCAATCAGCTGATCAGTAAGACACAGAGGATACTGTAGGTCATCAGAATAAAACTTGCAGAAAACCCTTTGAATAGGGACATTTCTATCAAGAAAGAACAATTTCTCTATATCAATAGATAAAGAATATAGAAGGCATTTTGATAGGCTTCGTACTCTATGATCTGGTGTTTCTGTGAAGTAATCATCTTTTCTTAGTTGGGCCCTGTCCACACAGTACTAGTATAAAATATATTCTATTGTGCACATATTAAATAAAAAAAAATACATATTAGGAATCCATATGACCATAATTCATTTATCAGCTTATTTAGTGTGAAACATGAATGGCATAAAATAAAAAACACCAACTGCAACAAAAGTTATATAAATTACACAGTAATTTATATGTAGGCCTAAACAGTGACTTAAAAAAATAACATTTCTTTTGCATAAAACAAAGCGTTGGTTAACAAAAAAGTTAATACAAGGCACTTACTAATGTACTGTGATTGTCCATATTGCCTACTTTGCTGGCTTGATTAATTTTTTCATTGCATTATACACTGCTCGTTTCCAGGGGTTATAACCACCATTACAGCGCAGATACGAGGTAGCTGGCATGGCAGCTGCTGCGCATGCATGCCTATATGTGCTCCCAGGTCACCAGAGAGCACTTTTTTCTACAGTGTGCAAAAACGGCCACCGCTGATGGATTGCAGGGTGGTCGTAACACCTTGATATGAGCAATGTATAATGTAAAAGAAAATTGAATCAAGCTAGCAAAGGAAACAATAAGGACAATCAGTGGCGGACTATAATTGGGGGTTTGGGTCTGTAGCCTCGGGCCCGGCATCGCTGGGGGCCCAACACCGCCCCAAACGCACACAAACTACGGCGGGGCAAGGGAGCGCATAGTTTCCTGCCTCCTGATCACCGCTATAGGCTTCAGGCCTAGTAGGCCTGAAGCCTATGCGGTAGTAAAATCCCGATGCAGGCGGGCGTGATGACGTTGCCTGTTCCCGGACGCAGCACACTGACGTGTGTGCGCAGTGCGCCTGCAGCATCTACGAGTGAGCGCCATGGAAAATTACTATATGGGGGCAGTGTGGGGGAAATTACTATATGGGGGCAGTGTGGGGGAAATTACTATATGGGGGCAGTGTGGGGGAAATTGCTATATGGGGGCAGTGTGGGGGAAATTACTATATGGGGGCAGTGTGGGGGAAATTACTATATGGGGGCAGTGTGGGGGAAATTACTATATGGGGGCAGTGTGGGGGAAATTACTATATGGGGGCAGTGTGGGGGAAATTACTATATGGGGGCAGTGTGTGGGAAATTACTATATGGGGGCAGTGTGTGGGAAATTACTATATGAAGCACCGCAGCCTCTTCACACAGAAAAAAAAACCGAAAACTCCAAGTTGGGTAGACAGCTAGTGATGGACGAACATCAGATGGGACGGTTCGCGAATGCGATCGCTCGAACTCGCTCAAATGTTCGCGGCGGGTCCCATTCATTTTAATGGCATGCGAACATGAGAAACCTCCAGGTCATATTTGCAGCCACAAAATACTTAGTAAATGCGCACACATAGTCCCACAACATGGACACTGACATACCAGAAGTATTAAGCGATTTTACGATCTACAAGCATTTCATTTTTATCGGCGAAATTTCGGCAAAGTATTAATCGCAAGAGCACATGCGTTCTGAGGGCATGGCGTACAGGAACTGGTTTACACACCGACTAGCAAATAGATGGATGCGATGGTTGGAGCGAAGTTCAACGAGGAAGACGAAGAACTCCTGGTGACTGTACGTAATCTTACATTAAAGTAGTGTATTTGATTACATTTTACCTGCATGTCTGAACAATCGCTTTATATGCATAAATAGTGTTATAAAAAAATCGCCAGTGCGACCTTCTGCGATTCAAATTTTTCTCAAGTGCACCAAACTTCACATTTTTGTGGTTTATGTTAGGTTACCCTGCAGAGTGGCCGAGCGCACAGCGTCATTGGTTGCTAATGCTAACTCGCTATGACGCCGTGCGCTTCTTGCCGCCACCACTGTACAGTAATAAACTTGTATAGATCATACAAGTGTATCACAGTACAGCGGTGGTGGCCTGGAAGCGCACGTCGTCATAGCAACCAATGATGCCGTGTGCTTGTCTACTCTGCAGGACGGGTTTGTACGGTCCGTAGTTTTGAAAAAACACGCCCGTGTGCATGCGGCCTTACTGTTACGGTTAGAAGATGGGATTGTATTACGACTGTATGTGGGTGGGGTCTGAGCTATCAGATATTGTCCAGCTAAGCAGAGATGTACCTGTCTAGTGAAGTGACGGTACGGTATGGGGTGTACAGCTGGTTCGTCTACCCAGGATGCACCCTGGGTAACTCTAAATGAACCAGCAAATACTGGCGGTGCATGCGGCCTAAATCTAATATTTCCACCTCAAAACATTAAATACTTTTTGCAGTTTACTTGAGTAAATTATTTTCAATACTATAATTGTTAAAAATGGGGATTATATGCTTGCATTTTTCTCCTGCAGCGGATGTTGGTTCGGGGCTACGACCGCACCCGATTCCACGCCGAGAAACAAAGGATTGTGCGGGAGTTAACCTATGAAATGTGGAGGAAAATGGGTCGCAAACACCGCCGTCTGGCCATTATAAAGAAATGGTCAGACATGAAGAGAAGGCAGCCCCGTTTTATTAAAAGAATCTGGGACGAAAAATGCCCAGGTACATACGTAAATAACTTTTGTATGTTTTGCCAACACTCTGTAATGTATACAGTGCTAAGCAAAAGTATTCAACCCCCTTGAGTTCGTTCTTTTTTTTGTTGTCTCACCCCCTGGAATTCACATGGATTGTTTGAGGATTTCCATCATGTAATTTGTAGAACATGCCCACAACTTCTATTAAATAGGTTAATTGTAAAGCAAACAACTAATAGGACACAATAACAGAAAAGGTCAATGTGCATAACTATTCACCCCCCTCAAGTCAATACTTAGTAGAGCCACCTTTTGTGGCAATCACAGCTCCAAGTCGCTTTGGATAAGTCTCTATGAGCAACTTGCCACATCTTACCACAGGCGTTTTTGCCCATTCCTCCTTGCATTACCGATTCTGCTCCTTCAGATTTTATGGTTTGTGCTTGTGATTGTGAACAGCAATCTTTAAGTCTGAACACAGATTTCCTATTGGATTGAGATCTGGGCTTTGACTAGGCCATTCCAACACATTTACATGTTTCCCCTTAAACCACTCAAGTGTTGCTTCAGCAGTGTGTTTGGGGTCATTGTCCTGCTGGAAGGTGAACCTCCGTCTTACCCTCAAATCACGCACAGAGTGGTACAGGTTTTGCTCAAGAATATCCCTGTCCATCTTTCTTTCCCTCAGCTCTGACCAGTTTCCCAGTCCTGGATGTTCGAAAACATCCCCACAGCATGATGCTGCCACCACCATGTTTCATTGTGGGGATGGTGTTCTTTGGGTGATGTGATGTGTTGGCTTTGTGCCAGACAAGTGACGGACTGAACCATCACTGTCTACAGAAGAAGCCTGAGGCCTAGCCTCCTTCCTACAGGCTTTGTACACAGGACTATGGAGACCCCCACTCTGACCTATTTGGGTTAGAGGGAACTATAAACCATGAATTTTTGGTTGACTTTATCGGCCACATTTCTTGTACTCCCCATTAGAGTAGCATAGTGTGAATCCATAAACGCAATAAGGGTTAACTCTGCTCTGAGACGCCAAATAAATGTGTTGGTTTATTTGTCCCTTTGTCCTATTGTGTCAGTGATGGGATTAAGAAGTAGCCGACTCTGGTGTAGAGAATTAGATCATCCTATGATAAACTAAGGAGATAATCCCATCCCATGGGTCTCCTCTCGCCCTATTGTTCCATCAAGACACTGTGGAGGGGATGTATTTTTTCATACTGTTAATTTTGGATTGAGTTATGCGTCATAAAGCTGGCAGCCACTGCAATTATATATAGATCCCTCCATATTGGAATATCTTTATATCAAATATTCTTAAGGTTTTGGAGTTGTTTATATAAAATCTGAACATTTTGTGATTACAGACGTTCAGGGCCGGCGCCACCTGTAAGGCGACCTAGGCAGCCGCCTAGGGCGCAATTTAGCAGGGGGCGCCGGAACCGTGCGGTTTAAAAAAAAAAAACGTTGGTTAAGTTGCCCGCAGTGCCCCTCATGCTGCGCCACCGCTCTAGTAAGCAGGGCCGGCGCTTCCATATAGTCCCTAGGGGCCCCCCTGCGCCGGCCCGCAACTAACTATAGGCAGGACACGTGTCACACGGAGATGAGCACTTCCATTGTGGAAGCGCTCATGTCCAGTCATCTGTATCACCGTCCTCAGGACAGCGATACAGATGGCTGTGCAGCAGGGCAGGGGAGAGGTGTGTCCCTTCCCCTTCCTCTGATAGGCTGCAGGCATTAGGCCGGCAGCCTATCAGAGGCCGGCGCAATGACGTCATCGCGCCGCCTGAGCCCTGAACCGTACAGCGCAGGACACAGGAAGAGGCCTGCATCGCTAACATGGAGGTAAGTATAAGTGTTTTTGTTTTTTTTTGGCAATACTGGTGGCTACTGGGCTGGCACATGATGGGGGGCTCTGGCTACTGGCACATGATCGGGGGAGCCTATGGCTACTGGGACATGATAGGGGGGTCCTATGGCTACTGGCACATGATAGGGGGGCCCTATGGCTACTGGCACATGATAGGGGGGCCCTATGGCTACTGGCACATGATAGGGGGGGGCCTATGGCTACTGGCACATGATAGGGGGGCCTATGGCTACTGGCACATGTTGATGGGGGGCTCAGGCTACTGGCACATGATAGGGGGGGCTCTGGCTACTGGCACATGATATAGGGGGGGCTCTGGCTACTGACACATGATATAGGGGGGCTCTGGCTACTGGCACATGATATAGGGGGGCTCTGGCTACTGGCACATGATATAGGGGGGGCTCTGGCTACTGGCACATGATATAGGGGGGCTCTGGCTACTGGCACATGATATGGGGGGCTCTTGTTACTGACACATGATGGTGGGGGGGGCAATTATTACTGGCACATGATTGGGGGGCATCTATGAGGGCACATTTTACTGGCACATTATTGGGGGACATCTATGGGGGCACTTATTACTGGCACATTGGGGGCACTTCTTACTGGCACATTATTGGTGGGCACTATAGGGGCATCTACTGAGACCACAAAGATAGGCTATTTTAGATAGGGGCTCTGTATAGGGGCATTTTATACTGGGACACATTATGGTGGGTACTATGGGGAAGGTGGGAGAGGAGTACTATGGGGTCATCTACGGGGGCACTGAGAAGGGGTATTTTATACTTACAAATTATGGTGGACACTGAGGGCATCTACTGGGGCACTATATATGGGGCATTTTATACTGGTACATTATGGGGGGCACTAGGATGGAGGGGGGAGAGGAGCACTATGGGGGCATTTACTAGGGGCACTATATAGGGGTATTTTATACTGGCACATTATGGGGGCACTATGGGGACATTAGCTCAACTGGGGGCATTACAAAGGGGTTATTTTTTGCACTGTCACATTATAAGGAGAATTATTTCTACTGGAGGGGGGCATTATGGTGAGCTTTATTACTCGCCCATGGTATGAGCCTCCTAGTAGCAGCACCAGCCTCTCCCTGCTCTGCTATTCCTCTGCCCCTTCTCCAAATCCTTATTATGAAATCTTTCTCATTAGGATAAAACACATCAGCTCCACCGAGCCCCCGGCCAAAGCGTTGAAGTGGTGTCCGAGATCCCCAAGGGTCAAGCCAACTAACTGTAAGTTTTCATATGAAATATGTTTATGTTATACACATATAGCATACACCGTGCCCCACAATATACAGTTTCTTCTGTAAAAGTCATCAAGTGTCATGGGGGGGGGGGGGCCTTATTGTTTTTCGCCCCAGGCTTGTTTCTTTAGCTATAGCTTAAGTTATGGTAGTTATTCTCCACCATTCTTAACAGGGGGCTTTATTGCAACATATAACTCTCTTTTAATTAAAATGCTGAGAAAGAGGTGGAACATATGTGATGTCATGATATGGGCAGATCATCTGATAAGGGGGAAGGCGGCAATTTTTTATCTTGCCTAGGGCGGCAAAAATCCTTGCACCGCCCTGCAGATGTTCCTATTCCCTCCATTCGGAGAAGGCGACCGGTGGAGGTTGTGGAGGTAGAGGAGCAAGAGGAGGTGGAGGCCGGACCATCCCAGCCTATTGAGCCACCCCCACCAGGTGTGGGAGAAGTGAAGGAGGTGGAAAGTGCTGTACCCTCAAGCACCACCCCATCTCAGGACTCGGAGGAAGAGGAGGTGATCACCAGCCCCCGGCAGGAAGGTAAATATGTGCACATAGCAATATGATTATGTATCCATAACATGTACATAAACATTAAAAGAGCCGGCAATGAAGCGACAACATACACTCTAGTAATCCAAAAAAAGAACACTGGACAATAACTCTTTAATCTACATAAAAACAATTGATTTAACAAATAAATAATATTAAACTCAATTGGACTATCATTAACTAGCAAACAAAATAAAATTATAATGTACTGAAATATCACTAACTAATAAACCATATAATGATCATAAAGATCACTAACTAACGTATTGAGATTTAAATCGTCAAGGTGTATAATTACTTTAAAGAAAAAAAAAAGGGAAACAATAGACAAACAGACATATTTTGTACCGCCGTCTTACATATCGAACGTCTCTATAAAAATATCCTATGATATAACCCCTCTGGTGAACAATTTAAATAAAAAAAAAATAAAAAAATGAATTTATTCTACCTAACATCACTAAAAGTGCAACACCAAGCTATGAAAATAGGCATATGCCCCCCAAAATAGTAACAGTCAGTGCATTCTGCTAAAAATGAGACCCAACCGTTATACAATTGCCACATAAAATCAATAATTTGGCTCTCAAAATATGGAGACAGTAAAACATGAATTATTTTTGGTTCAACAATGCTTTTATTGTGTAAAAGACAATTAACTATAAAATAGGGAAAAATAGTAGGTTTGGACACATCTGTAACAACCAGCTGTCTAAAAATATCATACCAAATAACCCCTTAGTTGGACACCGTTTTAAGCAAAAATTTTAAACTGTAAAAAAAGGCAATTTTATGGACAGCTTTTCTCACATAAAGGTGTAATAGCAAGCGATCATAAAGTCATATGCACCACAAATTAAAGGTTTAAGGCCTCTTTCACACTTGCGTTGTCCGGATCCGTCGTGCACTCCATTTGCCGGAAGTGCCCGCCGGATCCGTAACACCGCAAGTGAACTGAAAGCATTTGAAGACGGATCCGTGTTACTATGGCAGCCAGGACGCTATTAAAGTCCTGGTTGCCATAGTAGTAGTGGGGAGCGGGGGAGCAGTATACTTACAGTCCGTGCGGCTCCCGGGGCGCTCCAGAATGACGTCAGAGCGCCCGATGCGCATGGATGACGTGATCCATGCGATCACGTCATCCATGCGCGTGGGGCGCCCTGACGTCACTCTGAAGCGCCCCGGGAGCCGCACGGACGGTAAGTATACTGCTCCCCCGCTCCCCACTACACTTTACCATGGCAAACAGGACTTTAGTGTCCTGGCAGCCATGGTAACCATTCAGAAAAAGCTAAACGTCGGATCCAGTAATGCGCCGAAACGACGTTTAGCTTAAGGCCGGATCCGGATTAATGCCTTTCAATGGGCATTAATTGCGGATCCGACCTTGCGGCAAGTGTTCAGGATTTTTGACCGGAGCAAAAAGTGCAGCATGCTGCGGTATTTTCTCCGGCCAAAAAACGTTCCGTTCCGGAACTGAAGACATCCTGATGCATCCTGAACGGATTTCTCTCCATTCAGAATGCATTGGGATAATCTTGATCAGGATTCTTCCGGCATAGAGCCCCGACGACGGAACTCTATGCCGGAACACAACAACGCAAGTGTGAAAGAGCAATAATAAGAGTTCCAAATAATGTTCTTATTTTTTTTTTCAAACAGGAATGAAGACATTGAAGGCCAAATTGGCCAAAATGCAAATGGTGCATCTCAAGGCCATGGAGGAGAGGCAACGCCAGGCCATTGAGGGTGTGCATGAGATGATCATGCTTTTGGAAAAGTTGCCATAATTCTTATTTTATTTTTTCTACTAAGTTATATAAATCGTTTGTACAGTTATAACGTGTATTGTGTTTTTTTTTTAATATTGCTCGGTTTTATTGTAATAGCTCGGCCTAAATCAGCCAGAACTGACAACAGCCGGTAAATACATGTCAAATACATATAGGGTCCATTCACACGTCTGTTAAATGTTAAAATAACTTTGTATTCTGTTGCTGGTGGTACATTAGGCATTCACAGGATACATAAGTAAGTGTCGGCCATTACAGGCCCCAAAAATTAGCCGACAGCCGTTCCCCTGACAGCATATAACTTTGTATTCTGTTGCTGGTGGTACATTAGGCATTCACAGGATACAGAACTAAGTGTCAGCCATTACAAGCCTAACAAATTAGCCGACAGGCATTCCCCTGACAGCAAATTACTTTGTATTCTGTTGCTGGTGGTACATTAGGCATTCACAGGATACATAAGTAAGTGTCGGCCATTACAGGCCACAAAAATTAGGCATTTAACGGACATAAAAAGCATTTTATGCCGCTGTATTTACCGAAGACAGGGACCATAAATTGTTATGGGTGGTGGCGGATATGGGCTGTCATGAGGAATTTTAAACAAACATGGTCTACTGTTCACATGTGTTGAAATCCTCCGAGATCCATGCCTCATTAATTTTTTGAAATGTGACAGGACACTTGATGAGGGGCAAGCCAACAGTTCCATTGCAAATTGTGCAAGTTCTGGCCAGAGGTCAAGCCTGCCCACCCAGTAGTCCAGGGGTTCATCACTTCTCAGAGCATCCAAATCGGTCGTTAACTCGATGTAGTCGGACACCTGCCGGTCTAGGCGTTCCCTGAGGCTGGATCCGGAGGACACCTGTCGATGGGTCGGCTGAAAGAATGTTCTCATTTCAGAAGGGACCAACACATCTTCAGACCGCCCTCTTCTTGCAGGCGCAGTTAGATTGGTACCCACAACTGTTTCTCTGTGAGTGGAAACTCCTCTGCCAGCGCCTAAAAAAGCAGAATGCAGCATTTCTCGAAGCAAGGCCTGGAAGTGCTGCATTCTGACAGCCCTCTGTGATGGTGGTAACATTTCCGCCATTTTTTGTTTGTACCGGGGGTCTAAACGTTGCCATCCAGTACTGGTCCTTGCCCTTGATGCTTTTTATGTGGGGGTCCCTCTTAAAAGACTGGAGCATGAAGGCCCCCATTTGCAGTAAACTGGAAGCGTTGTAGCGGCCTGGCTCCTGCTGATCATCCAGGATAATGTCGTCCTCATTCTCCTCCCCCCATCCACGGACAACACAAGGGATTCCAGAAAGGTTTAAAGCATGCTCTTCTTGATCCTCCTCCTCCCCGGCACCATCCTCCTCTGACTCCTCTTCAGACTCCTGTTGTTGACTTGTCTCAGATGGAGTAGCCCACCCGGGAATTCATCCAGCATTGCTACTTCCTCATCTTCCTGCTCCTGCTCCTCGACGGCTTGATCAATGACACGACGCAATGCACACTCCAGAAAGAAGGCGTAAGGTACGATGTCACTGATGGCGCCCTGGCTGTGACTGACCATTTTGGTGATCTCTTCAAATGGCCGCAGAAGTCTGCATGCGTCACGCATGAGCAGCCACTGGCACGGTGAAAAAAAAAACAAGCTCCCCAGAACCTGTCCTGCCGCAGAGTTCATACAGGTAGACGTTAACTGCATGTTTCTGCTGGAGCAGCCTATCGAGCATATATAAGGTTGAGTTCCATCGCGTCAGGCAGTCACAAATAAGACGTCTGACGGGCAGGTTGTGTCGCCGCTAGATTTCAGCAAGGCGAGCCATGGCCGTGTAAGAGCTTCTGAAATGGCCCGCAATTTTCCTGCCCTGCCGCAAGACGTCCTGGGCCCCGGGTATTTGACAACGAATCGCTGCACGACCAAGTTCAGGACGTGTGCCATGCACGGTACGTGTGTAATTTTGCCCTGTTTCAGCGCGCTCAGCAGATTGGCACCATTGTCGCAAACCACATTACCAACTGTCAAATTAAGCGGTGTTAGCCACTGATCTGCCTGTGAACGCAAAGCTGAAAGGAGTGCAGGAGCGGTGTGGCTCTTGGCTTCCAGGCACAACAGACGCAGCACAGCATGGCAACGTCTAACCTGGCATGTCGAATAGGTTCTGGGAATCTTGGTTGGCGCAGCTGAAGAGACGGTAGCAGCGGAAAAGGAGGAGTCAGCCGAGGAGGAGAGGGAGGATGGAGGAGGAGAAGAAGAGGCAGGCCTGCATGCAATCTGTGGCGGTAAAACCAAATCTACACGGGTGCCACGGGTTACATGCTTGACGGCCGTCAGAAGGTTCACCCAGTGGGCAGTAAAAGTTATACACATTCCCTGCCCGTGTTTACTAGACTACGTGTCTGTGGTAAGATGTATCTTGGCACCGACACTGTGTGCCAGAGATACATTTACTTGCTGCTGAATGTGACCATATAGCTCTGGGATGCCCTTCTGCGAGAAATATTTCCTTCCTGGGACCTTCCATTGTGGTGTTCCAATGGCCACAAATTTTCGAAAGGCCTCCGAGTCCACAAGTTTATATGGCAGTAGTTGGCGGGCTATCAGTTCCAACAAGCCAGCGGTCAACCGTTGGGCAAGAAGGTTATCCGGCGTCATCATTTTTTTACGCTCGAACATTTGGGCCACGGAAGCCTGCCTTTTTCCTGACAAACATGAGGACGGCATGATGGAAGGTGGAGTGGAGGACAATTGGGAGGAGAGAGGAGAAGGAGAAGAGGCTGGACGGTGAGAGCCTGGAGTGTGGCTTTGTGGGTTCTGACGGCGTTGCTCCCACTAGGCTCGGTGATGTGAGGCCAGGTGCCTTCTTAAGGCGGTCGTCCCTAGGTGAGTGTTGGGCTTACCGCGACTTATGCGTTGAGTGCAAAGGCTGCAGATGGCAACACTATTGTCAGCCGCTGACACATTAAAAAATAGCCCACACTGCGGAGCCATGTGTGGCGTCCTGGGAGCACCAGATGTGACCGTACATAGTTGATGGCTCGCTCCTGATACATTAGTAGTCCGGTTTGTCCCTCCTGTGCAATGTAAGTTCGGCCTTCTTCTCCTCCCTATCTGCTGGTCCATCTCTCTCTCTGAACTCCCCTCCTCTTCCTCTCTTGTGAGCACCCATGTTACGTCCATAGACACGTCATCATCGATGTCACCTTCCCCACCACTAACATCTCGGAGTAGGCAGCAACAGCGGGGACCAACCTCCTTGGGCTGATCTGGGTACTGTCGTCAGACTGCTGAGTGGCGGCTGTTGCACTTGCTACCTCCTCTTCCTGATCCGATGCCAAGAAAGGCTGCGCATCGGAAATGTCTTGTGATGGATCGGAAAATAATTCCTGTGACTCAAGTGGAGGGTATATGGTGGTGGTGGTGGTGTCTTTGGGGGTGCACACAGCAGAGAGTGAAGAGGGTGCAGATCGAGAGGATGAGGAGGGTACAGAAGTGGAAGGCTGAGTGAGCACACTCAACCAAGTCTGGTGCGTCCTTTGATGAAATTGAACGCACCTTCTGCAACTTCCCACTTTGGCTCCTGCCTGGTGCTCCTGCCCTACCCCTACCACCCCTGCGGAAGGGCCTGTCTCTTCCTCTGCCTGTCATTTTTTAAATGACCCAGTGACAAAAGTCTATAGAGAAGCGCAGTGTATGTGGAAGAAGGTATATAACACCCTGCTTCAATGTGTCATTTTGGTGTCAACTATTTGAGTAGTATATTCTTAGATAACACCCCGATTCTATATGTTCTTTTGGGGCCCACTGGTCTTTCACACCAGTTTAGGTTTTCCTTTAAATTTTCTCACTGTGTGTAGCAGAGGTAAAGCAGTGAAAGCGGATAAATTTCTGCAGCACACAAATACATTATTTGAGTAGTATATTCTTAGATAGCACCCCAATTCTATATGTTATGTTGAGGGCCACTGGTCTTTTACACCAGTTATAAAAATGTTTTCCTTTAAATTCTATCCCTGTGTGTAGCAGAGGTAACGCAGTGAAAGCGGATAAATTTCTGCAGCACACAAATACACTATTTGAGTAGTATATTCTTAGATAACACCCCGATTCTATATGTTGTTTTTCCGGCCCACTGGTCTTTCACACCAGTTTAGGTTTTCCTTTAAAATTTCTCACTGTGTGTAGCAGAGGTAAAGCAGTGAAACCAGATAAATTTCTGCAGCACCCAAATACACTATTTGAGTAGTATATTCTTAGATAACACCCCGCTTCAATATGTGGCTTTGGGGGCCACTGGTCTTTCACACCAGTTAAGGTTTTCCTTTAAATTTTCTCACTGTGTGTAGCAGAGGTAACGCAGTGAAAGCGGATATATTTCTGCAGCACACAAATACACAATTTGAGTAGTATATCCTTAGATAACACCAGGCTTCAATATGTTGTTTTGGGGGCCACTGGTCTTTCACACCAGTTATAATACTTTTTTCTAATTGCGTTTGTCACTCTTTGTAGTTGTAGTATCGCTGCAGAACCGATCACAAGTCACAATGCTGCACTATACAAATCCACTATAATATGCTTTCTATATTAGAAAGTATATTATAAGTGTATTACACCCCTATATACTGCACACCAATCAATAGCACATCTATACCAGGCCTTAAAAGGACTTTTGTGGACCTATTAGCTAGCGATTTGTGTCACTATTAACACTCTAACCTCCTGTCCCTGCTCCACACAGCAACCTCTCCTTACACTGACAAAAGACAGAATGTAAAATGGCAGCCAGATCAGGTCTATTTATAAGGTAGGGGGTATGTCCATGTGCTAAAACATCTTAATTGGCTGTCCTGTACCACCTGATGGATGTGTCATGGGTCAAAGTTCTCACAATGTAAAAAAATATGACACCGGCGAATATCGCCATATGTTCGCATGTTCGGCGAACCGCGAATGTGTAAAGTTCGCCGCAAACCGACCGCCGGGCGAACCGCAAGGCCATCTCTATAGACAGCCCCGGGCCTATCATGCACTTAATCCGCCTCGATCACAATACATCAGTAAGTGCATTGTATTAACTTGGTCTACATGATAAATGCCAATTCTGTAGTGAGACAACCCCATTACGACTTTTTCCAAGCCTATTCATTAAGGGGTTAATCATTGAAGTTGTTGTTTTTATTAATGATCACAATTTATTAAATGTCCTTTAAATTAGTTATTTGTTCAAACAAAATTTTGGATCTATTTCTAATTACATTTTGGATCTCTCTCCAGGTTTAGAGAGTAGCATACTCATGAAAGAAGACATGGTTTGAAAAGAAAGGAGGTGTGCATGGCAGTATCTGTACACTTGTGTGATGCTACTTTGAGTGGGTGATAAACAATAGCTTTCCATAGCCTTAAAGGCTATGGGCATGTTCAGAACAGTTTTTTATTATTGCATTTCGAGCTAAAAATATATATTTTTAAATTGATCTTTAGCACAGTTTAGCAGTTTTTGTGATACATACGTATAAAAATCAGTCTATTTGCAGATTATCCCTCCCGATTTCCATCAGCTGATGGCTCATGTGAAGCCTTATCTCTCATCTCATGACCTCTTAAACATTTATTTTAGGCATAGCCTTATTAGTTTGATAAGAGTTTACCTTTAATGAGTGTTTATGAGGCCAGGAGATCAGAGATAAAGCTTCACATGAGCTGTCAGCTGATGAAACTCAAATAGACTGATTTTAAACAACATGTTTCACAAAAACTGCTGAAATTTTTAATAAAGACCAATAAAAATGATGATTTTAGTCCAAAATTAGTAAAATAGCCTTTAAATATAGACTTCCATGTCATGTGCTCTGGAAGTTAACATATTAAAGAACATATAAAAAAAAGTCCACAGCTCTTAAGGCGCATAGCTCTTAATACATTTTTTCAATCTTCTGGCTATATGTGTTTCCAAACTGAAACCTTTGGCAGCGATAGGCTGGCTTCAATTTAAGATGTGATGGATGCCAGTTTTCTGGTGGAAATTATGATAAATGTGCTGGAAGGAGGAGTTTCTGCCCCCTTCCTCTAAGATATACAGAAAAAAAAAAGTGGTAAAGTATGCGTGGCAGTAAATTCCAAAAAGTTGCTAATTTTTTGTGCAAATGTCACTTGCATAAAAGTGTGTGACTTTTGTATGTGATAAATTTCCCCTGTAGTGTCTGAAACTCATGAAAAGTGAACTAAGTTGTAATAAGCTTATGCTTAGCCAAGTATGTGTATAAATAATTGTTCTCCAGTAGGAAGTCTGAGGTGTAACCTTAGACCCGAATGCTCAGCAAGGCTTATAACCTTATTAATGAAGCCCATATGCTTTGCACATATTTACACATCTGCTTATGAAACCAGACAGTGTGCATATACAAAACCGGCTGGTAATGGGAAGCTGCAAGAGCGGGCATACAATCTAACCAATAATTGGATGGACATCATATTTGTGTTTCTATGCCACCAGAAACACCTTATCTGTCTCCAGCGCTTACATCCTCCCACTCTAGGAGCACCTCCTTCACATTCCAGCAAATCATTCATTCATGTGTGTAACAGTGAAATTCAGTTGGAATCTTTTCCAGGGTCATAAAAATGTATGGGGTAATATTATAAAGTACGGCAGGGAAAAGAACGGCATAGTGTATTAGTTTATGTTATGTTAACCTTTACGCTAATGCAGGTGATTGAAAGGGCACTGGATGACTAGAAGGTAGTAAAGAACGTGATGATGTTTCGGTCTCAAGAAAGTAGGCCTTCATCAGACACAGCTGGTGCTGCAGTTAGAAGAAAACAATGAACTGCCTCCATCGTATAGTAATGTCGGCAATTCTATATGGCAGAGGCGGTTTACAAATATAGCACTGAGAATAAGTGTTTACTTCTAAACTGCTGCACCAAGTGTGCCTGATGAAGGTCTACTTTTGTGACCGAAACATCATGAGTTTTGGGTTTTCTGCAAACAAGGAGAATTTATGTTCAAAGTTTTTTTTACTAATATATCATTGGGTTGGGACCCTACTCCTGCACCTTTAACACTACAGAGTGCCACTGACATGTCTATTATGACTACAAGGCATAGGATACATATATTATAGTTCAGTCCCAAGAAATGCCAATGTAAAGACATTTCTACACACACTAGAAATCTGGTAAATAATTGTATTTTACACATAACATTCATTCCAGCAGGTTGTGCACAGTAGATATCAATAATTCATTGAAATGTATAGACAACTTATTCGTTCTGGATTATTTTAGGATAAGTGTTTTCCTCAGTAACGAAGAACAGTAGATGACTACACTTTCATGCTTCTGTGTAGACAAGGCATGCCCAACCTGCGGCCCTCCAGCTGTTGCAAAACTACAACTTCCATCATTCCCGGACAGCCTACAGCTATCAGCCTATAGAAGGGCATGGTGGGAGTTGTAGTTTTACAACAGCTGGAGGGCCGCAGGTTGAGCATGCCTGGTGTAGACGAATGTAGTCACCAACAACAGTGCAGAAAGGCTACAGGTTCTAAGCACTGCGTGAAGCAATATAGGTTTGTTCACAAGAGGCAGATTTGTTTGCAGAAATGTTGGCAGCTGAAAGATATAATGATGACTACTCTCTACTGAATCTTCTGCATCTGTCTGCAGCATTTATTGCTGTAGACTACAACCTCCTACTTAGATGATTGAATTGATTGGCCTTAAAGGGGGTTTCCTATTTGCATCCAAATCCTATAAAATAATGATGTATGAAGGTAGTGTTAATTTGGTAAGGCATTCCTTTTAGCTGTATTGCTGCTATCTTTCATTCTGGGCTGTGGTCACATGACTATGTCCATGCTGCTCTTTGATATATCCTGTGATGTGTGTGGAAGCAGGAACAAGGGCAGCGATAGGGGAGTTTCTATTTAACTAGCTGTGTAGGAGGAGCTATATACTAGTTGGGCATTGTTAGGGGCAGTGTGGAAGTGCATCATGGGTTTGGTTGGATACAGCAACAGGAAGTGTTTCATACAGGGAGTAAAAAGGGATCAGGGAAGTCCAAATAGGAAAAAAAGAATGGAGTAGATGTACATGAGGTAAGCAACTACATGAGCATAACAATTAAAGTGAACTTGTCATGTTAAACATGGTGTTTGAGCTGCAGGCAGCATGTAATAGAGCAGAAGGAGCTGAGCAAATTGGTACATCCTTTTGTGGGAAAATATTCAGTAAAACTTCTATTTTATTTATTTAAATTCCTATTCATTATCGGCTTTAAAGTCAAGGAGGCGGTCCTATCTGTGATTGACCGCCTTCCCTCTATGACTGTGTATACAGAGATAGCTGGCAATCACTGATAGGACCGCCTCCTTGACTTCAAAATCAACAATGAGCAGGAACTTAAATGAAAAAAAATTATGGAATCTTTTCCCATAAAACTATATATCAGTCTGCTTAGCTCCTCCTGCCTTTAGCTTATACAACATGCTCCCTTTAAAAACCTAGTAATCCCGGAAAAACCCTTTAGGGACACAGCTCTTTCTATCTCTTTGACTGCCCATTCACTGTATCATTTGCAGACTACTTCTTCTCTTCCTCACGGTTCAGTCCTGGTCTTTTCCTCTTTTCTCTCACACAACCTCTGTAGTACAAATTATTAACTGATTTGGTTTTCAGTACTGTCTCTATGCTGATGACACATAATTATATACGTGGCATCACCCCTGCACTTCTACAAAACACCAGTGATTGTCTACTACTATCTCTAACAGAGATGGAACATTTCAAAAATTGAACTTCTTTTATTTTCTCCAGCTATTGTACTAACCTACCTGATACCTCCCTCCTTTGTTTTGGGGTTATGCCTTGTTTTGCCAAGGCAAATAAAATTATGAGAACACAGGGCTGCTACTTTACAAATCACTAGTCAGACCACACATGGAGTACTGTGTACAGTTCTGGGCTCCTGTGAACAAGGCAGACATAGCTGAGTTGGAGAGGGTTCAGAGAAAGATTATCAAAATTAGGGTTATTCACTTTAGAAAAAAGACGACAAAGGGGAGATCGAATAACTATGTATAAATATATCAGGGGTCAGTACAGAGATCTCTCCATCATCTATTTATCCCCAGAACTGTGACAAGGGGATATCCTCTGCGTCCAGAGGAAAGAAGGTTTGTACACAAACATAGAAGAGGATTCTTTTCGGTAAGAGCAGTGAGGCTATGGAACTCTCTGCCTGAGGAGGTGGTGATGGCGAGTACAATAAAAGAATTCAAGAGGGGCCTGGATGTACACTGCTCAAAAAAATAAAGGGAACACTTAAACAACACAATGTAACTCCAAGTCAATCACACTTCTGTGAAATCAAACTGTCCACTTAGGAAGCAACACTGAGTGACAATCAATTTCACATGCTGTTGTGCAAATGGGATAGACAACAGGTGGAAATTATAGGCAATTAGCAAGACACCCCCAATAAAGGAGTGGTTCTGCAGGTGGTGACAACAGACCACGTCTCAGTTCCTATGCTTCCTGGCTGATGTTTTGGTCACTTTTGAATGCTGGCGGTGCTTTCACTCTAGTGGTAGCATGAGACGGAGTCTACAACCCACACAAGTGGCTCAGGTAGTGCAGCTTATCCAGGATAGCACATCAATGCGAGCTGTGGCAAGAAGGTTTGTCTGTCAGCGTAGTGTCCAGAGCATGGAGGCGCTACCAGGAGACAGGCCAGTACATCAGGAGACGTGGAGGAGGCCGTAGGGGGGGGCAACAACCCAGCAGCAGGACCGCTACCTCCGCCTTTGTGCAAGGAGGAACAGGAGGAGCACTGCCAGAGCCCTGCAAAATGACCTCCAGCAGGCCACAAATGTGCAAGTGTCTGCTCAAACGGTCAGAAACAGACTCTATGAGGGTGATATGAGGGCCCGACGTCCACAGGTGGGGGTTGTGCTTACAGCCCAACACCGTGCAGGACGTTTGGCATTTGCCAGAGAACACCAAGATTGGCAAATTCGCCACTGGCGCCCTGTGCTCTTCACAGATGAAGGCAGGTTCACACTGAGCACATGTGACAGACGTGACAGAGTCTTGAGACGCCGTGGAGAACGTTCTGCTGCCTGCAACATCATCCAGCATGATCGGTTTGGCATTGGGTCAGTAATGGTGTGGGGTGGCATTTCTTTGGAGGGCCGCACAGCCCTCCATGTGCTCGCCAGAGGTAGCCTGACTGCCATTAGGTACCGAGATGAGATCCTCAGACCCCTTGTGAGACCATATGCTGGTGCGGTTGGCCCTGGGTTCCTCCTAATGCAAGACAATGCTAGACCTCATGTGGCTGGAGTGTGTCAGTAGTTCCTGCAAGATGAAGGCATTGATGCTATGTACTGGCCCGCCCGTTCCCCAGACCTGAATCCAATTGAGCACATCTGGGACATCATGTCTCGCTCTATCCACCAACGTCACGTTGCACCACAGACTGTCCAGGAGTTGGCAGATGCTTTAGTCCAGGTCTGGGAGGAGATCCCTCAGGAGACCGTCCGCCACCTCATCAGGAGCATGCACAGGCGTTGTAGGGAGGTCATACAGGCACGTGGAGGCCACACACACTACTGAGCCTCATTTTGACTTGTTTTAAGGACATTACATCAAAGTTGGATCAGCCTGTAGTGTGTTTTTCCACTTTAATTTTGAGTGTGACTCCAAATCCAGACCTCCATGGGCTGAAAAATTTGATTTCCATTTTTTAATTTTTGTGTGATTTTGTTGTCAGCACATTCAACTATGTAAAGAACAAAGTATTTCAGAATAATATTTAATTAATTCAGATCTAGGATGTGTTATTTTTGTGTTCCCTTTATTTTTTTGAGCAGTGTATTTCTAGAGAAGGGTCATTGATCCAGGGAGTTATTCTGATTCCCGCATTGGAGTGGAGAAGGAATTTTTTTACCCTTAAAGTGAGGAAAATTGACTTTCACCTCGTGGTTTTTTGCCTTCCTCTGGATCAACTTGCAGGATAACAGGCTGAACTGGATGGACGGATATATTTTTTCAGTCTTACAAATTATTGGGGTATTTTATAAAACTGGTGTAAAGTAGAACATTCTTGGTTGCCTATGGAAACCAATTAGATTCCGCCTTTTATTTTTCACAGCTCCTTTGGAAAATTAAAGGTGGAATCTGATTGGTTGCTATGGGCAACTAAGCCAGTTCTACTTTACACCAATTTGATAAATGACCCCATATGTTACTACTGTGTGTTACTATGCTTGACACTGATCTTTCCTTCACCCTCTATATTCAATTGCTTTCCCGCTCATGATGCCTGCACTTCAGAAACATCTATAGAATCTACACTTCTCTTACTGTGGAAACAACAAAAACTGCCATTGTTGCCCTGATCCATTGTTTCCCTGATTACTGTAACTCATTCATTTGTCTTCCTCTCTCTAAACTCTCCCATCTTCCACTTATGCTTAATGCAGTAGCCAGGCTCATCTAACTGTCCAAGCACTACACTGATGCCTCCACCTTGTGCCAGTCACTACACTGGTTGCCCATACAGTATAGAATGCTAGTTAAACTTATGGTATCACTCTTACCAACAAACCTCACTAAATTGTCTTCCTCAAGTCTGTCTACCACCCTACTTGTGCTCCCATCACTGCCAATGATTTACATCTCGAAGACTTCTCTTGAGCTGCACTAGTTCTCTAAAATGCACTACCCTAGGCAATTAGGTTAATTCCCAACACCCACAGCCTTCGGAGTGCCCTAAAAACAAATCTTTTTGGGGTGGCCTATCACATTCCCTAATCTAACTCTTCACATTCACCCCTTATACTGGCTGGTGGTTGGCTCATGCAGCTCCATATGTACTGCTAAGATCCATTCTATACTTGTGAATGGGGTTGTCTCTGCAGTATGTCCATGGATTTCTGTAAGCCTCATTTAAACAAAAATATTTTTTACAAATCTGTTGCATGTGACTATGCCCTATAATATTTTAAATTCATAAAATTTTAATAATCATACAAGTGCTGGTTATGCAATAATCTGACTTGTTATGCCATATAACTGATATCTGTCGATCCCTCTTTTTCATTTAAAAGTACCGATCCTACTGACGAAATGAAATTACTTTTACACAGTGCACTTGCCATAGTTTGTTTTCCAAAGTTTACAAAACCAAATATCTGATATAATGTGGCATGGCTGATTGCTTTCCAGTAATCTGGAATAAAGTATCCAAAGTAGGACTTCACTCAGAGGGTCCTGCCCAGCCACACAGCCAGAGAAATTTCCATACGACTGAGTGTTCTCATCTGACATCCTGTGGCTTCTAAAGCCATTTATTGCCTGAGGTGCAGGCATTGTGCTGCTTTTATATCTGGTACATAAGGGGTTACCACGAAAGCATTTGCTTTGATATTTAATAATGCTTCTTCCTGCTGCCTTGCAATTATCGTCCAGGGCTAATAAGAGACATATGGCAGTCACTGGTTTGAGTCTGTGAGCCCAATCCCACTAGGTACCAGCCCAGCCAATCGCATTTAGGCAAAAAGAAGGGGGATAAATGAAGCAATTAATAAAATCATTTTCTATCCAGCTAAGGAGATAAATGTTTGGCATAGTCTCACTGGCCTTCGCTAGGCAATAGCTAAACATAGGCAATAGATGGCACTGTGGCCTTTCTCTTGTCTGAAGTGCAGCACTGGAAAAATGTTATTTCCACATTTTTGATAGCAACAAGTTTGTTGAGATTTTGTTCTGCTCCTGCTTTTTTTATGGTCTGCAAAACACCATCAAATAAAACATGCCAAGATTTAGCCAGCTCCAGGACAAGAAGAACAAGTCGCCTAACCTTACACAAATTACTATTCAGCTGGATAACTAGGGAGGTCCAGTGTCTCCCTGCACATCAGCCTGTCCATCCTGTATAGAACCAACACTTCCTCACTAGGAACCGTGATGACACAATGCAAGGACTGTCACATATAATACCGTAATCTAAATTGTGAAATCTAAAAATCCACAGGAATAAGCATCAGCTAACATAATCTAATTTTGTAGTATCACTTGGAATGAACCCCTCAATGTAAAACTTCTGATCACAAAGTTGTAAAGATGAAGATCCACCTCTGAGTAATAAAAACTATAGAGAAATCAAATAGGAACTTTATCATCTTTGTAATATGTCTACAATACCTTTTATAATAGCAGAGACCCGCGGCACATGTATGCAATCAGCCATAAGGCTGATCACATACATTTTCCCCTTCAGATGCCGAGGTCAAATGTGACCACGGCATCTGATCAGCCCGGAAGCGGTAGTCAGGCTCTTCCATTCCGGTAACAGCGTTCCTCAGCTGAGATCGGGGAATCTGTTACATTGCTGAAATAGCTTGAAGCCTCAAGCCGTCTTCGGAGCCTATTTCAGGAATATACCAATATATGCCACTAGGTATTGGTATAGTGCAAATGAAGTGTTCAATGATGGCTATATAGCCATCAATGAACACAATGGGCAATCTAATGATTGTCAGTTATTGTCACCCAAGGTGATTAAAAAAAAGTAAAAAAAGTTTTTACAACTATATATAAAAAAAAAGTTCAAATCACCCCCCTTTCCTTAAAATAAAAACACTTAACCAATAAAAAAAATAAACATCATGGGCATCGGCGCGTGCGAAAATGCCCATACAATTAAAATATAGCATACGGCAAATGGTGTAATGGGAAAAAAATTAAAACAGCCAATTTGCCATTTTTTATCACTTTAACTACCTAATAATTTTTTTATAAAAAGTGATCAAAAAGTCGCACACACTTCAAATTGGTATAACTGAAAAGAACAGATCGTACCACAAAAAATTTAGCCCTCATACAGCCCCGTACACATAGCTACAACAAAGTTCTAGGGGTCAGAATATGGTTATAAAAAATTTTTTATAACCATAATTTTTTTTCAGTATTAAAACGCAAGAAAAATTATACAAGTTAGTATCGTTGTAACCGTACTGACCTGGAGAATGAAGATAACAGGTCAATTTTACCGCATAGTGTACAGTGTAAGGCTTATTGCACACGACAGTATATTTTCACGGTCCGCAAAACGGGGTCCCGTTTTTCCGTGATCCGTGACCGTTTTTTCGTCCGTGGGTCTTCCTTGATTTTTGGAGGATCCACGGACATGAAAAAAAAGTCGTTTTGGTGTCCGCCTGGCCGTGCGGAGCCAAACGGATCCGTCCTGAATTACAATGCAAGTCAATGGGGACGGATCCGTTTGATGTTGACACAATATGGTGCCATTTCAAACGGATCCGTCCCCATTGACTTTCAATGTAAAGTCTGGAGTCCCTTTTATACCATCGGATCGGAGTTTTCTCCAATCCGATGGTATATTTTAACTTGAAGCGTCCCCATCACCATGGGAACGCCTCTATGTTAGAATATACTGTCGGATATGAGTTAGATCGTGAAACCTCATTTCCGACAGTATATTCTAACACAGAGGCGTTCCCATGGTGATGGGGACGCTTCTAGTTAGAATATACTACAAACTGTTTACATGACTGCCCCCTGCTGCCTAGCAGTATCCGATCTCTTACAGGGGGCCGTGATCAGCACAATTAACCCCTCAGGTGCCGCACCTGAAGGGGTTAATTGTACTATCATATACCCCTGTAAGAGATCAGGGCTGCCAGGCAGCAGGGGGCAGACCCCCCCCTCCCCAGTTTGAATATCATTGGTGGCCAGTGCGGCCCCCTCCCTTCCTCCCTCTATTGTAATAATTCGTTGGTGGCACAGTGTGCGCCACCCCGCCCCCCCCCCCTTCCTCCCTCTATTGTAATAAATCGTTGGTGGCACAGTGTGCGCCCCCCATCGGCCCCCCCTCCCTCTATAGCATTAACAACATTGGTGGCCAGTGTGCGGCCTCCCATCTTCCCCCCCCATCATTGGTGGCAGCGGAGTTCTAGCAATAGTACAATAGTAAAAGATTAATACTTACCTGGGAGCTGCGATGTGCGTGTCCGGCCGGGAGCTCCTCCTACTGGTAAGTGACAGTTCATTTAGCAATGCGCCGCACAGACCCTGTCACTTACCAGTAGGTGGAGCTCCCGGCCGGACACGAACATCGCAGCAGCAGCCAGCAGCAGGTAAGTATGAATCTTCTACTATTGTACTATTGCTAAGTAACCATGGCAACAGTCCTGGTTGCCATGGTTACCGATCGGAGCCCCAGCGATTAAACTGGGACTCCGATCGGAACTCCGCTGCCACCAATGATGGGGGGGGGGGGGGGGGGGAGATGGGAGGCCGCACACTGGCCACCAATGTTGTTAATGCTATAGAGGGAGGGGGGGCCGATGGGGGGCGCACACTGTGCCACCAACGAATTATTACAATAGAGGGAGAGAGGGGGGGGGGGGGGCGCACACTGTGCCACCAACGATTTATTACAATAGAGGGAGAGAGGGGGGGGGCGCACACTGTGCCACCAACGAATTATTACAATAGAGGGAGAGAGGGGGGGGGCACACACTGTGCCACCAACGAATTATTACAATAGAGGGAGGGGGGGGGGGCGCACACTGTGCCACCAACGAATAATTACAATAGAGGGGGGGGGGGGCGCACTGGCCACCAATGATATTCAAACTGGGGAGGGGGGGAGGGTCTGCCCCCTGCTGCCTGGCAGCCCTGATCTCTTACAGGGGATATGAGAGTACAATTAACCCATTCAGGTGCCGCACCTGAAGGGGTTAATTGTGCTGATCACGGCCCCCTGTAAGAGATAGGGTGCTGCCAGGCAGCAGGGGGCAGTCTTGTACACAGTTTGTAGTGTATTCTAACTAGAAGCGTCCCCATCACCATGGGAACGCTTCTGTGTTAGAATATACTGTCGGTTCTGAGTTTTCACGAAGTGAAAACTCAGCTATGAAAAAGCTTTTATGCAGACGGATCTTCGGATCCGTCTGTATAAAAACTAACCTACGGCCACGGATCACGGACACGGATGCCAATCTTGTGTGCATCCGTGTTCTTTCACGGACCCATTGACTTGAATGGGTCCGTGAACCGTTGGCCGTGAAAAAAATAGGACAGGTCATATTTTTTTCACGGCCAGGAAACACGGATCTCGGATGCGGCTGCAAAACGGTGCATTTTCCGTTTTTTCCACGGACCCATTGAAAGTCATGGGGTCCGCGAAAAAAAACGGAAAACGGCACAACGGCCACGGGTGCACACAACGGTCGTGTGAAAGAGGCCTAATAAAAACCTTTATCAGAATTGCATTTCTCCCAATTCTACCCCATTTGGAATTTTTTTTTCCTCTTCCTACTACATGGTATGCAACCGTAAATGATGCCATTAGAAAGTACAACTTGTCCCGCAAAAAATAAGCCCTCATAAGGCTATGTGAATGGAAAAATAAAAAAGTAAGAACTATGGGAACGCGGGGAGTAAAAAACAAAAATGCAAAAATGGAAAATCTCAGGGTCCTAAAGGGGTTAATATTTCTTACTTTTTATTTAATCATGACTTGTGTCAGGTAATGATACAATCAGTGAGGGACATTTATCAAGACTGGTGTTCCCATACGCCAGTCTTGATCCCTGTGCACGACAGTGAGATGAGCCTAATGTACTAAGAGTCAGATGCCTCTTAATAAATTAGTTGGATGTCTGGAAGTCCATGTGCCAAAAACTAAAGTCTATGCCAGCTACTAAAGTTATAGTAAATCCAGTGAGCTGTGTGAAGCCCCCTCTCTTCCACTAAGCACCGCACCTTTTCTCACCACTTGGCGAGAAACTCAAAAAGTTTCAAAAATTGCACAAATATGGCGTGCACCATAATGTGTGACTTTTTGTTCTCCTCAATAATGGTGTAAATACTTAAGTAAATGTCCTTCAATATTTTTTTTTAAAACAATACACTCAGTCCTGAATGGAGATAATAATAAAAGATCAGTGAACAGCAACTAACCTGCTTGTTACTTTAAATCCAAACAATAACAGAACCTGCTGTATTAAATTCTAATTTATTTCATCATTAATTTATTTGTACTAAATGTTGTAAATAACACATACCAGAGTCCATATAAAAGTCCATGTATAGCAATCCAACTCACGGAGGCAGACAAGGGGCAAAACTGTGCTATCACAACAGTTTGAGGGGTGTGCCCCTTCTTCTGGCTCTGTTGTTGTTTGCACTGTGTGGGAAGTCTACCAGAAAACTTCCTGAGCTACGCTACGGCTTATTCTGGTGATATATGTGAATTTTTCTACCAATACGACAAGTGGCAGCAGGAGATGTTTTTCATACTGTACAGAATACAATAAGCAAAAATAAATTAAAAACATTGAAACAATGATAACTAATGTTTACCTATATTTAAAAGATGACAGATGTTTCATTTCCTGACTGTATACTTGTAAATTGAAGGTCGAGTCTCACATGTCTCAAAACCTCTAGTTACCCTTTAATTATAGAACCACTAAGACCATAATGTATAGGAGTAAAGCCTCATTCACACAGTGCAGATGGAGCCTACTTCAACCACTCCTGGTTTTAAAGAGCTACCAATATAATTGATAAATGTATGGAAATTATTCTGAAGATATGATCATGCCAGACAGACAGAGCTGGTTGCATGGGTTTTACGACATGGATTTTTTAACGTGTAATTTAATAAAGCTTTGAATTTGATAGAACAGTGTTCCTCAACTCCAGTCATCATGGCCCACCTGCTGGTCATGATTTGAGAATATCCCAAAAAATTACATTGCATTGACACTAATAATATAACCTGCTCAATACTAAGGAAACCCTGAAAACATGCCTGGCAGGTGGGTCCTGAGGACTGGAGTTGGGGAACACTGTTTTAGAAGACTCAACTGGATGGAATCCATATTTCTGGACAATTTGTGACTAAAGCCATTAAAGAGCATTACAGCTACCTTCAGGTTTGGTGTTACAATGCATGAGTCTCTTGTTCTGGTCTTCTCCTCACCACCCAGCACTGAGCTCTACAATTCACATAGATGATGTTGAACATCACATCAGATGTTGCTCTGAACAGTCAGAGGCTTTGATGATTAGGAATATTTCTTTTGGAGGTAAAAAAATTATTAATAACATTTGATAACCGTTTTCCCGCACAGAACCTAGGCACATAGGCATAAGAACCGATGCCTATCTTGAATCTTGCAGGATCTTGCAGAAACAGGGACTTGTTTCTTAAGATGTTATTGTGGGCTTAGTCAGGTGTGCACAGTTAATTATAGAAACAGTTGCAGATGGGACGCAGCATGTCTGTGTCAATGTTCATTGCAGGGACACACGCTGCTATCGCCAAAGAGCTCCCGTAGGAGCATCATTTGGAACCAGAGAGACAATGGCAGCCATACAACTAAGTACAAGACTCAAAGAACCTATGCTGATCTCAATATCCTATATTTATTTTCAAAATGTATTCTCAGTCATCTGCCTTAGGCCTCATAAACACGACCGTTTTTTTTTAAGGTCCGCAAAAACGGGGTCCGTAGGTCCGTGATCCGTGACCGTTTTTTCGTCCGTGGGTCTTCCTTGATTTTTGGAGGATCCACGGACATGAAAAATGAAAAAACGGTCGTGTGCATGAGGCCAAAAGCAAACGTAGGCCGTGTTTACTCCCTCTATGTACTTATTCCCTTTTCCATCATAAGTTTCCGATTTGTAACAAATCATGAGAAGAGGGAACAAGAGATCACACTCCCTTGTTGCCAGCAATAAGTTAGGTCCAGGACATAGAGGGCATGTCATCCATTTTCACTATGAAATAAACACAGGGTACTCTGTAGGGCCTCCAAACAATTTTTAAAACCTCTTCTGAGTTAGGGTCCATTCACACATCTGTAGAATGGGTCCGAATCCGTTCCGCAACGTTGCGGAACGAATCCGGACCCATTCATTCTATATGGGGCTGTAAGAGATGCGGACAACACACAGTGTGCTGTCCGCATCCGCATTTCCAGAGTGTGGCCCCAATCTTCCGGTCTGCGGCTCCCGAAACAAATAGAACATGTTCTATTCTTATCCCCACTTGCGGACAAGAATAGGCAGTTCTATGGGGGTGCCGGCCGGGTGTATTGCGGATCCGCAATACACTTAGGACGTGTGAATTGACCCTTACTGTAATGTTTTAGCCAAGCACATACATAGGAATAGCTATTATCCAGTGAATGGCTAATAAACTGCAGTACAAGTGGAGTTGGACATGGGTGTAGCTTTGGTTAGGCAGGCAGCAGAGGTGAAAGTTGTATGTGACACAAGACCAGTCACACATTTTGCAATCAGAGACAAAAGCATCACATTTCACCTCTGGAGTGGGATGCTCTAATCTGTCAGAAGGAAAAAGTTCTGAGTAAGGCTACTTTACACTAGCATTTTACTGGATCCCTCAGGGTTCAGCAAAAACGCTTCCATTACTGATAATACAGCCATCTGCATCCATTATGAACGGATCCGGTTGTATTATCTTTAACATAGCCAAGACGGATCCGTCATGAACTAAATTGAAAGTCAATGGAGGATCGATCTGTTTTCTAAAGATATATATCGAGGCTCACCCGTATTAATCTTATGGTAAAGGTGCTCTGTTTTCTGGATGATTCACCTTTTCATCCTAGGTATCAAAGTATCTACAAAAAATTATCAATAAAAACAGGCACTCACCATCTGGTATGATCTAAATCAATGTTTTTACTTCATGTAATGGTATAAAAACATACATATAATTCTACATTAAAATACAAATATCATAACCCTTGGATGCTATCTATATACTATAATTAATGTTTCTTGCTTGTTGTTGGTTATATTTGGGGATATATCTAGTGCTAATTTTGATCTTAGATACCCTTAATCTAGTGTCTAAATGTTATCCATATCCAATGTTGCAAATCGATTCATATAATACACAATGTGCAAAAATCGCAATAATACATCAAAAACGTGTGTAGAAGATTGTGGAAGTTCTTGTGATAAGAAACTAGTGAAAGTTCTTGTACAAAAAACTTGAAATAAAAAACTTGTAATGAAAAAAATTTGTAGAAGCGTTTCTCTCTTACCTGATGCGTTCCCTCTTACAGAAGGGAAGGTAAGAGGGAACGCATCAGGGGCACGCCTCAGATGCAAACCCGATTCACACCAATACCTAACCCTATAGAGGTAAAACTAAACTAACGCACCAATTGGGGATATTCCTGACTCTTGTACTGCGGTATCGAACACACTAGGAGACTTTTTATCACAAGTTCTTTATTACAAATTTTTTTCATTACAAGTTTTTTATTTCAAGTTTTTTTTACAAGAACTTTCACTAGTTTCTTATCACAAGAACTTCCACAATCTTCTACACACGTTTTTTATGTATTATTGCGAATTTTTGCACATTGTGTATTATATGAATCGATTTGCAACAATGGATATGGATAACATTTAGACACTAGATTAAGGGTATCTAAGATCAAGATTAGCACTAGATATATCCCCAAATATAACCAACAACAAGCAAGAAACATTAATTATAGTATATAGATAGCATCCAAGGGTTATGATATTTGTATTTTAATGTAGAATTATATGTATGTTTTTATACCATTACATGAAGTAAAAACATTGATTTAGATCATACCAGATGGTGAGTGCCTGTTTTTATTGATAATTTTATCGATCTGTTTTCTATTGTTGCAAATTGTGGCAGAGAAAATGGATCCGTCCCCATTGACTTGCATTGGAAGTCATGCTGGATCCGTCTTGCTCCGCATCCCAGGACGGAAAGCAAACTGCAGCATGTTGCAGTTTACTCTCCGGTATGGGAACGCAACTAAACAGAATGGAATGCATTTTGGAGCATTCCGTGTTCAGTTCAGTTTTGTTTCCATTGACAATGAATGGGGACAAAACAGAAGCGTTTTTTTCCGGTATTGAGCCCCTATGACGGAAATCAATACCGGAAAAATAAAACGCTAGTGTGAAAGTAGCTTAAGCTGTAGTGTCCCCACTTTGCTTAGCATCCTTTGTAGGATAAACTTATTAAAATAGCAATCAATGTTTGTCTTATTATATGGAATGTACAAATACAACCCAGTATAAGAGGACAAGTTCAAAATATCAGACGGTCAGTCCCCTAAATTGCATCTAAAAATTATTGCTTTCTTCAAGTGGTTGCATCATTAATGCTCAATTTGTAATTTTTTTAAGATTTTCTACAAAAGTCAATATTCTCTGTACTGAAATTACAGCTCATTAACCTATTAGTACAAAATATCTAGGGGGAATTTAACAAGGGATTTGTGACAGTATATTAGCATGAAAAAGTCCCAATTTTTAGTGCACACCATATTTGCGCTAAATTTTGGACTCTTCTCTTTCTAGTTAAAAAGAGAGCATTTTTACAGACAGAAAATGGTGCAAAATGTATAGCAAATCAATATTTTCTCCCAGTAGCCATATAGTTCTTTTTCTGTCTCTAAGACAGTCCAAAATGTATTAATTTTTAATTAGATTTTTTACACACTTATATAGCGCTGACTTATTTCACAGTGCTTTACAGACATTATCATAATGCTGTCCCTGATGGGGCTCAAAATAGGAGGAAACCGGAGTACCCGGAGGAAACCCACGCAAACACAGGAAGAACAATCAAACGCCATGCAGATGTTGTCCATGGTTGGCACATCTCTTAATAAATTTAGCACATTTCACTCTGACAATCTTTAGTTTAAGACTGGTTTATGAAACAATGGGTCTGAATAAAACTTCCACCCCGTATCAAGACAATAAGGGACATCTGAATCAGGTATGTTCAACAATGTACAGTCCTGATCAAAAGTTTAAGACCACTTGAAAAATTGCAAAAAATCATATTTTACATTGTTGGATCTTTACAAGGTTCCAAGAGCTTCAACATGCAACAAGAAGAAATGAGAGTGAGACAAAACATTTTTTGAGCATTCAATTAATTGAAAATAACGATTAAACTGAAACAGGCTGTTTTTCAGCTGATCCAAATTTTAGGACCACATGCCTTTAAAGGGCTTCTGTCACCCCCAAAAAGTCATTTTTCATTTTTGGGCTAATTAAAATCCTTATAGTGCGATTATTCAATATATAGTGCTCTTACCTTTTACTGTGGCTTAGTTTCTTTAAAAACCGCACTTTTATAATATGTTAATTACCTCGCTACCAGCAAGTAGGGTGGTTACTTGCTGGTAGCCGCCGCATCCTCCTTTCAAAAAAACTACCCCTCCTCCTGTTGATTGACAGCGCCAGCGAGCGCTCTCCTCCTCCAGCTGGCCCTGTCTACAATTCAAATCCCACGCCTGCACCTTAAGTGTCTTCATTCGGCGCAGGCGCTCTGAAAGAAGGACGCTCCCTTCCTCAGCACTTCCTCAGTGCGCCTGCGCCGATGACGTCTTCTCTTTCAGGTTTAGAGGTGACGTCATTGGCGCAGGCGCACTGAGGGAGTGCTGAGGAAGAGAGCGTTCTTCTCTCAGAGCGCCTGCGCCGAATGAAGACACGTAAGGTGCAGGTGCGTGATTTGAATTTCAGACAGGGCCAGCCGGAGGAGGAGAGCGCTCGCTGGCTCTTTCAAGCAACAGGAGGAGGGGGCGTTTTTTGAAAGGAGGATGCGGCGGCTACCAGCAAGTAACCACCCTACTTGCTGGTAGCGAGGTAATTAACATATTATAAAAGTGCGGTTTTTAAAGAAAATAAGCCACAGAAAAAGGTAAGAGCACTATATATTGAATAATCGCACTATAAGGATTTTAATTAGCCTAAAAATGACTTTTGGGGGGTGACAGAAGCCCTTTAAAAGGCCAAATCTGTGCAAAGATGTGGATTCATTGTCATTTTCTGTCAGGTAGTCACACGTTGTGATGGCAAAGGCAAAAAAACTCTCCCTTTTTGAACGTGGTCGGGTTGCTGAACTGCATAAGCAGGGTCTCTCACAGCGCGCCATCGCTGCTGAGGTGGGATGCAGTAAGACAGTCATTTGGAATTTCTTAAATGATCCTGAGGGTTATGGAACAAAAAAGTCAAGTGCAAGACCCAAAAAGATTTCATCAGCACTGAGCCAAAGGATCCAATTGGCTGTCCGTCAAGACACTGGACGATCCTCGACCCAAATTAAGGCCCTTACTGGTGCTGACTGCAGCCCCATAACCATCAGACGGCATCTGAGACTGAAGGTTTTCAAAAACAAAAAATGTCTTTAAAGACCTTGTCTCCTTGAACGCCACAGAGCTGCTCGTTTGAACTTTGCAAGAGAGCACCAAACATGGGACATTCAAAGGTGGAAGAAAGTTTTATTCTCTGATGAGAAAAAATTTAACCTTGATGGTCCTGATGGTTTCCAACATTACTGGCATGACCAGGAGATCCCACCTGAGATGTTTTCTACGCACCACAGTGAAGGGGGCGCCATAATGGTCTGGGGTGCTTTTTCCTTCAGTGGAACAATGGAGCTTCAGGAGGTGCAGGGGCGTCAAACAGCCGCTGGCTATGTCCAGATGTTGCAGAGAGCATTCCTCATGACTGAGGGCCCTCGTCTGTGTGGTAACGACTGGGTTTTTCAACAGGACAACGCTACAGTACACAATGCCCGCAGGACAAGGGACTTCTTCCAGGAGAATAACATCACTCTTTTGGCCAATCCATGCTAAATATGATTTTTTGCCATTTTTCAAGTGGTCTTAAACTTTTGATCAGGACTGTACATGCCAGTGCTTGACCTTTGTAATTTACTTGAAAAAGAGCACATACTGATGTAGCAATGAAGATTTTACATGTGCATTTCCAAACAAATATTACAATCCATCTGTAGGCAATGAAGTGGTTTGTCTCTGCATCATTACATCACCCTGAAATAATTCCACAATGAACACACTAAAATGAGGCAAACAAGTCTAGAAACCATATGATGATCTTAATGGGAACATATCACATATATTGTTTTACTAATTAAAACCAGATAGTGGAATATATTCATTTTTTTTCTGTTTTTATTTTTTTATTGTATATTTTGTGTCCAGTTTCCCGAACATGATTATGGGGGTAGCTATCTTGCCTGCTCGGCATTTTACATTATTTACCTGTATATTTTATAGCAGCCACTATGGACTATAGGCAGAATAGACTGGAGAGGACTTATTGATTTCTAATGGAGAGTTTTTTTTTTTTTTTTTAGATATGTGGCCTGTGCAGAGGTCATTGCGCAGGGAGGGGGAGGAGGTGAGTTGTGACCATCTACTATTCAGAATGGTGGATCCTGTTATATCTATACAGAGGTGATATCTTTTTTTTTATCCTGTCTGTGATGATAATAAAATGATAGTTAAAAAGTGATCTCTGTAAGGCAGTAAGTGTCAGCAAATCATTAGGTTCAGTGGTCACTGTAAAAATTGTAGGATTTTAGATTTGTTATTCAACATAGATACTGACATGGAAAATTTATAATATTTTTTTTTATAGAGTATGTTTAACGTAAAAACATTTAAACAGTATGACGACACATTCCCTTTAAAGAGGTTCTTACAATAGGTTCTAAACTCCTTTTGCACTAAGATGTCAACAAATATAAAGTTCTGCAAGGAGCAACAAAAAATTATTTTAAATGCCAATGTGACAACTTACATCCACAGCCATGTTTTGGTGTTTATTGAAGATTTGCAAAATGGGGGATTCTTCTCTAGTGAACTACCAGTCAGTACAGTCTCAAAGACTGATGAAGTTTAGGGAAGGGAAAAGAACTACAGGTCAGGACTTTCAAAGGGGTTGTTGTGGGTGAGGACTCTTTAAAAAAGGGTCAGAGTGGTAACCAGGTCCCCGCTGGTCTCTACTTCCTGGCCCTGCATTACATACAGGAAATGCTTAAAGATGCCTTCTCAGGCAATCACTGGCCAGAGTACTTGCCTGCCTCACCCAGTGATTGGCTGAACAGGCATCTCCAGGCATTTTCTGTGTGTTGGGAGTACACCAGGAACGGTACGTGGTACGTGGTGTACGTGGCTCTCCTGAGTTGGACAGATCTCTATCCTCATGGGTATGTTACTTTTTGTGTGAGGCTACCTTGTGTTGCAATTATCACCTTTTTTGTGGCATAATCAGCTACCTTATGTAAGCTGCGGGGGATGATCTCTGGGATCCCTGTTTCCACTCGGTGGATGCGGGCGTCTGGGTGATTCATCCCTGGCTCTATCGCAAGTATACCTACGTGCATGCTTACACATACATATAGAGTCTGATTCTCTACCCATGAGACGGATGACACTATGTGTATGGGTATGGGACCATTTAAGTGATTGATTGCTATTCATATGTGTGACCACCAAGGTGATTGATCGCTATGTGCATATGTGTCTTCACGTATGATTTTGTTACAGTGCACAGGCAGTTTTTTTATCCATGTGGAGACATATAGGTACATATTAGTACTGTCTTGATACTTGTGACATTTATAGACGCATTGGATAGGTCTTCCATTTGCATATGTATGTTTGGAGATCTATATCTATATTGTCTTTTTTGACCTTCATGACAAATAGATGTGATATCCTTATGTGTAAGGGTGTTCTATGTGTCTTTAATTTAACTTTTTGGTTGCCTCCCCTATTTTTCTGTGACTACGTTATGTCCCCTCAGGTGTAGTCCACCTTTTTTATCTGATGTATTGCATTAATTAATTATTTTTATGTATCACTTAATAAAGTATATTTATATTTTGCTACTATACCCGTTTTAGTCTCAGTTTATCTTCTGTTCGAGTACACCAGCAAGTAGACCAGTCCCCTCTGCAACCTTTAAGTCTGAGACACTCAGTCTTCTATGTAATAATATAAAGGTTTATCTTTGATATTTTTAATTATATTATGTTTTATTAAAAAGTACATTCAATGGCAGAAATCAACAGGTGTTCTTGAAAAAATGTTGACAGATGCTTCTTAGGAACAGACTGTAGTTTGTTAGTAACTGACATAAATGGAGCTTTACAATTTGTTTTTAAGGCTCTTCTCACATTGTGTTTGTGCCTTCCATATATCAGGAGTATTTAAGGATGTACATCTCTAATGTAGGATTCACAAAAAAAAAATGTATTAAAGGAAATTATTCATATTGTTTGAATCACGCTTTATGTTTACAATTTTTTTAAGAACTTTTGATGTTATATTTAATTTTCCATGTGAATATCTACATTTAAACAAAACCATAAAATCCTGGTTTTCACACTAGCCACTAAGCCTAATAATAGTTGCTACTTCTTGGTCTGTACAGATCATGTCTTGATAAATGTCCCCCAAAATTGTTTAATTTCACTCCATTTTGCTTTAATTTCTGTTGAACACCTAAAGGGTTAACAAAGTTTCTAAAACTCTGTTTTCTCAGTTTTGAATAATTTTAGGGGTGCAGTTTCTACAATGGATCATTTATGGGTGGTTTTTATTATGTAAGCCAATCAAAGTTACTTAAGGACTGAATTGTTCATCAAATTTTCTTAAATTTGAAAAATCGCTTCTAAAATTCTAAACCTTCTAACATCTTAAAAAAGATAAATGACATTTACAAAATAATGCCAACATAAAGTAAAGTAGACATTGCTTACACAAGTAAAAACATTCCAATGTTATTAACACATAAAGAAACATGTCAGATTTGGAAAATTAGGCTCTCTTAGGAGGGTGAAAACTGGCTGTGTCTGGAAGGGGTTCTCTGGAACATAAAAAGTGATAACCTATCTTAAGGATAGGTGTTCAATGTTTAATTGGTTGGGATTTAATCTCCATAAACCATACCAATCAGCACCATGAAGAGGCCATGGATCTTCTGCCATCAGACAGGATATGCCATTAATGTTTAGGTCCCAGAATGCCCCTTTAAATGCACTTCTCAAAGCACTATAGCACATGGAAAGTACAATGCTACTGTTTTGTCTTTCTATAAAGGGGTTAACAATGCATAATTCCACATAAACAGACTAGCAAATAATGGTTTCCATTCAAGGACTCTTAATAAATTAATTATTCATGAATTTCCAACAAAACATGGCTACCCATTCTGTACTATTTAAAAGGATAGATTGTGTAAGGTAACCCACTTAGGCTGTTAAATATTTTATGAAAGGTCCTTTTTGGACGGATGTGTTACACTGTAACAGCTGTCAAATAGCTTCTAATGGAATCCTAGTGATCTCAAGAGACGCAAATGAGGAGAACAGTAAGGGGAGGAGAAAAGAGCAGGTCAGGTTGGAGGGAAGACATGATGGATGGAATCTGGCCGATTAGGATAAATAAACAAGGTAATTACAGCCCTTATGGTTTACCTGAAAGGTTTGACACACTTCATTATTGGACTTTTGGGCTTTCAACATAAAGTTGATGGCCTCAATGTAACCTCTAAACCTACAATCAAGAGGTTCATACATTAACTGTACTGAAAGAGGCTGAACCTACAGCCATACTAGTTAAGACCGCTGTACCCTAAGCTGGGCCTACACATACAATAGCTGATGATAGACAATTGTTTGAAAGCTATTTCTCCCGACTCCCACATACAAATACATGTTTAGCTTGGCCGGAAGTGTATGAGAATTCGATGGGGAGAAAGGAGAAAGCTGCTGCCAGACTCTTCTGGTAGTGGCTTATGTCTTGAGAAAATAGGAGACACCATGGAGCTCCCCATGCATATGTTTACAGCTGAACCCACCATTCTCTTCTGGTTTTGCTGACAATGCACTATTGTGTATGGAGGCCTTTAGCCCCAACTTAGAAATCTTTCATGCATATCAGTTCCTTAGTACAAGTGGTTCCTTTAAATTACATTAATTTGGTCTAGGTCAGCGTTGGCGAACCATTTAAAGGCAGAGTGTCCAAACTGCAACCCAAAACCCACTTATTTATCGCAAAGTGCCAACACGGCAATTTAACCTAAATACTACAGTCCAATATAGTATATATTCCATGTACTTTATCATTTAGCTATAATAGCCTGCCTACATTCAATGCACTGCCTGTGCCATTCATAGTGTTCCCTGTGCTGGTGAATGGCAGGAAAAGTGTAAAGCATATTGGTACACCATAGACTTTTTCCAGGGTGTGGGTGCCCACAGAGAGGGCTCTGAGTGCTGCCTCTGGCACCCGTGCTATTGGTTCACCACCACTGGTCTAGATCAGCCATTCTAAGTTGAAAATGTTGTAACTTAAGACCTTGGGGGAATTTATTGATGCTCTAGCAACACCAGTTTTCTGTTGTAAAAAAAAGTCACAAAATGTTGGTGCAAGTCCCGTTTTGCTCAAATGTTTGTGACTTTTACCCCTTTTATGCCACCCTTGTTAGTTTTCCAAAATGTAGGTGGAGTGGGAGGGAGTGCATGGGCCTTCTGAGATGAGTAAAGGGAATTAAGAGGCATGCACCTCTTAATAATTTCTGCACATCATATGCAAGTTTATTTTATATATTGAAATTCCCAAAACAACTCTTTAAAAAACAGATAATTGGTTCTGAAACCACCAAAATGCCAATCAAAAATTTGGAAGAAAATTAACACTGAAGATAAATAGGTTGATAATTAATACATATAAAGCAACCCCTTACATGTAACAAACAAAGAGATTATGGAAGCTATAAATCAGTACTTGTGATGAGGACCAGAGGGTCCTGTATAGATCACAATATTAGTAAAATGGAGCCGCCATCACTTTGTGTCAAAAACAAGAGCTCATCAGGGCACAGGTAGTGCATACACTCACGTCAGAAATACAGTATAGCTGGTTGGCCCCATTTGCCCTTTTTGATGTGCTAAATCACAGATGTTTTACTAGCAATTTGCCCATGCCTATTGGCTGTATCTGTCATTCAATTTCACGTTCGCCAGAACGGCAGTGTCAGTAGAATTATATATTGCATGCGATTTCAAGTTAGAATGGCCCAGGAAAGACATTCTTATTTTGAAAATATTTTAACCCGAGGCCATTGTTTTTGGAGGGACCAATGTATTACTATGTGAATAGTTTGCTTTAGCTGCGGGTATAATCTTATTATAATGTTTAGCGCTTGTATGTAGACCTGACCATAGAAAATGTAAAATTCTCCACAACCCTGGAGATAAAAAAAAGGGATTCTGAGAAAATATATTAGAAAATGGCTATTTATGCACTTCCTTAATATAATTTTTAAAGTGGCAACCCAGGTGGAGATTAAATTTAAAGACCTTGAATGGGTCTCCTTCAGTTTTCCTGCCCAGGAATTACGAAAGTGGAATGAATAACATTTATGTGGTCTCACAATTAATAAAACAGGCACATAGCTAAATTATGAAAGACATGTCACCCAATGGACTATCAGCCACCTGCTTGCCCTGTCTGGCCTTCCAGTTGTATTCTGAAATAAAATAAAATTAAGCACGTGGAGAAATCCAGGAAAGCCAGTAATGAATATAACAGATGAAACAGAAGGAACATGGCCAGGTTGTGAAATAAAGGGAATATCCAGAGCTGCTGCAAAAGGCTTCTTGCTTGGCTCATTCTCTGTTTCTACTCTGCTAATTGCATTTATGCTGGGACACTCAATCCGTTAAGTAATGTGTGTAATTAGATATATAGACACTGGCAAGCTGATGACAGATTGACCTCGCCTACATTGTGCATTTTCTTTACACCCTTACAACACAGCTTACATATGATCTTACAGATTCTCCAGTTGGGTCACATTCAGAGCCACAATACTAGTGGTCCAGTTTAGGATTTTGTCTTGAATTGCTTAATGTACCTATACTGCATATGCGTGTGTAAAATGGCAAAATTGTCATGCTACAACAAGAACATTTACTGTGGGGACAGAAGTACTTCCATAAATGCCTCCACACCACATACATGAAGCTTTTTGGCAGCAAGATAGGACAAATAATAACATAAAAACAGGTTGATGGGAAGCTTACATCTTGAAACATACTTCTGTTTTTGCACGGTAGATAAATTGCACCATACTTGAGCCAAGAAGTAATATTTGTAATAGGATATATATATACATAAATATGAAGCCAGCAACATAAAGACCCATCAACCAGCCTGCCTCTTTGCATACTTTCTAAGCTGCTAAAAGGGCTGGTCTTGTTTTCACTGTGTTCCACTACTTACACTAAGAATGTCCAGAGACCTATTAATCTATGCCTCATCTCAGGCTCTGGGAATGTGACTAGAGAGATAAGGAACTTTGCCAAATTATTTTGTCCACTGCCTCTGGTGGTTGTAAATCGTTCACTCCTAAGTCCGATTTTCTGACCCCTTACTACATATCATATATGTCATGGAGATTATAGTTTCATAAGATACAACATAATTATATTTGATGTACAGCACAGTATATGTTAAAGGAAAAATATATTTTCACCGTGTTAGCCAAAAAGTGCTAATTATATGTAAAATACATCATGGCTATATACCCTGTAAATTATTGTACGCACAATGTCACGCTTCGGTGTGGGAGGGAAACACCACACCGAGCATAAGAGGGAAGGGGGAACAGGGAATCAGGCCTGAGAACTTGGGAAGGAAGATGGACACCTCCTAGTAAAACCCTAACACAAATCCTGAACGACTACCAGTATGAACAGACCCCAGAGGTAAGTGTGTTCATAGGCAGGAATACCTAGAGTCCTATAGGACGGTAATAATGGCAGGGACAAGACTACCTGTTCCTCCTAAAGGAAAAACAAACAAGAGTCTCCTTCAGGCCTAATACAAACAATAGGCAAATGCAACACACAGAACCCAAACAAAATACAAAAGGGAAAGGAAAGACTTAACTTCAAAGGGGCTATGGAAGCACCAGGAACTCTGCCGAGATCCACACACCAGCGATCCACAACTGAAACTATTAACCGCACAGCATAATGGAAGAAGCAACTATAAATAAGGAAGGTTAAATGACCACATAAGCAACACGTGGAGGCAAGGGGTGTGGCCATTACCAGAAACAACACAGACACCTATTGATCCACAAGGAAAACCTGTCAGATCAAACCATGTGTTGCCAGTCTCACCGATCTCCTGCCACCTGTCGCGGGAACGTCTGTGACACACATGGTCATTGAAAATGTATTCCACGTGGCTACTGTATATGCAAATGCGTTGCAATAGTTACAGAAATTTATGTGACTGTATGGGGGTTGATTGGGGTCCTATAAGAACCTGAATGGGGTTTGCAGAAATCCATGAACTTGCCAGCAACTGTAATGCGTGAGTATATCCTAGATCTGAACTGTCTTGATTCTGCAGGCAGAGTGTGCAACGTTTATAGTCCCCATTCAGGGTCATTTGTGAACATATCCTTATAGTACAGTATACAATGCCGATAGCCCAAAAATAAAATCTATAGAATTGTATCATCATCCTCCATCAAATCTTCCTTTCCTGCCTTTAGTTAAATCAATATTCCCAGTGATCATGAGCAAGTCTATGTAGATTGCATGCTGATTGTATTCATCAGCCATGCTTAAAGGGTTATTCCCATCTCATGTTTTCATGGCTGAGATGGACAAAACCAAAGTAAATGCTGGTCAGGGATAGACAGAACTCCAGAAGCAGCATAGCTTGCAGTGCGAAGAAGTTTGAATAGTTCCCATTCACTGCTATGGGTGTTACAAGAACAGTGGAGCGCCAGCCGCTCAGATGCTTCTGTAAACATGGCCAGCACCAGTGCTTTCTATGGTTATCCCATGAAAGGCTGAGATGAGAATACACCTGTAGTTTGTCATCAAATACTCACTCAGATCTGTCCTGAGTATTTTATCATGCACCAAGTAGGTCTGGATATTGCTCCAAGGTTAGGCAGCCTTGGCATCTAAAGCCAAGATCATTAGTTGGCTTATCATGGAGACCAAATCAAACTCCTTTTCCCAGTTCTGGAAGTGAAAGGTCCCCAATGAAGATCTTTAGGAGAGTGGGTTGACTATCAAGTGAATAGCTAATGAGACGTTTTCAGATTCTGGATGGAAAATGAATAAAGGAAAATCCATCCAAAAATATTTTTATTATGAAATGTAGCATATTAAATTCCTGGAAGTAATATTTTATACCACCACTGGTTTCCAGAATAATTGGGTTGCTGCTTACAGCACCCGGTGCTCTAGGCAGAGGGCCACAATGATGTGTCAGAGAATTCAAGCGACACATTTCTCCAAGAGGCCCTAAAGTTATTTGGGTGCTAGAGTTGAAACTGACTCAATTGACTCAATTACATCTGAAAAAAATCTCTGACAGGTGAACTTCCCCATTGGGTGGACCTTAAAGAGGACCTTTCACCTATTATGACATTGTGAACTAACTATACAAATATGGAGAGAGGCGCCGGGGGATCTCACTTACTATTATCCCCAGGCGCCCCCCGTTCTGCCGTTATGCCCTCCGGTATCTTTGGTCACAAAGTTATGGTAGGCGGAGATTTCAGTCACTAAGTTATTGTAGGCGGAGTCTGCCCTTGTTCTGCTGTAGCACTGGCCAATCGCAGCGCAGAGCTCACAGCCTGGGAGAAAATAACCTCCGCCTACCATAACTTTGTGACCGAAGATACCGGAGGGCATAGTGGCAGAACGGAGCGGCGTCCGGGGATAATAGTAAGTGCAGTTAGATCCCCGGGCGCCGCTCTCCATGTCTGTATACTTAGTTCACAATGTCATAATAGGTGACAGGTCCTCTTTAAGTTGAGATTAGAGATGAGCGAATCAAAGCTGACGAAGTGGAAATTGATCCGAATTTCAGGAATTATTAAATTCGCATTGAATTCGAATTTCTTCACGCTTCGTGGTAATGAATCAAATTTTTTCCTAAAATGGCTACTGCACGTTCAGGAAGGAACTCTGGGAACGAGGGATCACACACAATGCCATGCATGCAGTCAATCAGCAGCCAGCCAGCCCTGTGATGTCACAGCTCTATAAATAGCATCAGCCATCTTCGTTTAAACCATTTTCCAGTGCAGGGAAAGACGTCAGCAGGCACTAGGGACAGTGTTAAAAAATACTTTAAAACTTTTATTTTGCTGTATAGAAATTCATGTAAAGGATAGGGAGGAATCATTCCACAGTATTGAAACAGAACAGGGTTCCGTAGGGGAGTTTACAGCCTGGGTAATAGGAACAATTCTATTACACCTTGCTGCACTGACTGGGGATCCAAATTGCCACCATACAGCTCTGTAATTCCAGCAAACCATTCTTGTTATTGGGGTGCAAGTGCTGTTTGATACAGCCATTAACAGAGTTTATTACAAGGAAATATTTCTAAGTCTTATTTGCCCTTGTGCAGTGCAGTTATATGTTTTAAAGCATTTTTTGGCTTGTATTAGTGGGACAATAGGGCATATTAGCCGTGTGGTGAAGTGAGAAAATGACAGCCCTTTTTGGCGTGTATTAGTGGCAAAAAAAATCTATATTTGCCGTTCAGCGGTGCAGTTTTATGTTCTAAAGCCTTTTGTGGCGTGTATAAGTGAAAAAAAACTAAGGGCCTATTTGCCGTTCAGCGGTGCAGTTATATGTTCTAAATCCCTTTTTGGCATGTATTAGTGGGGAATAAAAGGGCTTATTAGCCGTTATGTGGGGAAGTGAGAAAGTTACAGACTTTTTGGAGGTGTTTTCATTTCCTTTTTATTTATTTGATCTAACAGTATGTCAGACAGAGAAGTGCAAGGCCCGGCACAGGGGAGTGGCAGAGGCCTAAATGTTTCTGGCGCAGCAATAGGTCGCAGCAGAGTAAGGGGGCGTGGAAGCAGGAGTTGCAGCGAGAGGCCTGAGCTCCCGGTATCATCTAGCAGTCGTGTCTTGACCAGCAACCCAGCGGTTCTTGAATGGTTGACTAGGTCATCCACTTCGTCCCAAATTACATTAGAAACCCCCAGCCAATAGTCGGTCGGTTCATCAGACACAACTTTTAGTTGGCATGGCCCGGGAGCAGGCTCTGTGCCATCACCTGTCCTCAACCTGCCTCTGTCTTTTTCTGTTCCCTCAGCCAGAGAAGTACTATATGCTGTGGGCTCAGCTCCACTATACAGCGAGGACAGTCAGCAGCTACTTGTCACCACCAGTTCTGTGAGAAGGTCTGTTAGACATTCTTCTCTACTTCTTGCATGAGGTTCTTTGTTTTGGTTTCACTTTGTCATCTCCGTTCCTTCTCCCAGCTGTCACCTATTTACACTAATTGTCTCCCTTTATATTCCCTCCCATACTGCCTCACTTTGCGGTTTATACTTCTTCCTGGATGAGTTGTTCACTGCTGGAGGCTCCTACTGCTGATTCCTCAGATACGTCCTTTTCCTTTATTTGTGTTTCCTTACTGGCTTGATTCTAGGTGACCCTGACTCCGTCAGTATTAAGTGCAGGGAGCCGGTGGTAGTGTCCCCTCACTATTATAGGGTTTTCAGGTGTCACACAGTATAAGGTACGTGGGCATGCAATCGTCTACCATAAAGACCTTTGCATGGGCATAGCAGTCAGGGATAGCTCGAGGGGTTTTATAGGGCTCACCCATATGCTCCTTAGTTTGTGATCAAGCCAGTCGGATGTTTATTTATAAGTTCCAGCTTTCTGCATCACCATCCGTGACACTACTGCCCAGCCAAGATCCAGAGGAGACATCCGCCGCTTCCTCCGGTAGGTGGGCAAGTAGTGATGAGGAGAGTGGCGTGGGAGCTGGTGTTGCGAGCAGGTCAGGCTCCTGGCTCAGAGACTGTTGAGGAGGACATCAGTGACGTGCAGACAGTACTCAATGATGATGTAGCCGATCGCAATTGGGAGCCGGGTGACGAAGGGGCTTCATCATGATTGAGAGAAGAGGGTGGTAGCTTGCGTGTGAGGCAGCGGTGGAGCCAGCAAATCGGTAGCGTGGCTGGGAGTCAGCAGGGTGGCAGAACTGGGAGGTTGGGAGCCAAACGTGCCCAGGGTAGAACACCCAGTTCGCAGGAGCCTACCAGCCGAGAAACTAGTGGTGCAGGGGTTCACGGAGGCAGTGGCGGTAGCAGTCAGTCAGTGCAGAGTGTTGGGGTAAAATCACCTACTCGGTGGTGTGGCAGTTTTTTGTTAAGCAGCCGGGGAGGTAAACATGGCCATTTGTCGAATCTGTGGGCAAAAGGTGAAGCGTGGCCAGGGGGCCAATGTTGGCACCACGACCCTCCGTCAACATATGCAGCATCACCATAAAGTGGCCTGGGAGAACCGTGGCTTCAATGTGGTGGTCCAGCCTACCGCAGCAACCACTACATCACCCAGTGGCATGCACCAGATTTCCGGCAGTCAAGGCTCCACCACCTCAGCCGAAGGAAAGGGTCTGTCCTTCCCATCATCTGCTGGTCCTGATGCTCCTGCTCCTCATCCTCCTAGTCAGTCATTCCATCAGTAATCGATCACCAAAGCGATTGCCAAGAGACAACAGTATGCGTGCACTCATCCAACGGCGCAGAAGCTAAACATGCTCCTGGCTAAGTTGCTGGTGCTGCAGTCCCTCCATTTCCAACTGGTGGACTCTGCACTTTTCAGGGAACTGATGGCTTGTGCCGAGCCAAGGTGGAGAGTCCCAAGCCATCATTTCTTAGCCAAAAAGGCAGTACCAGCCCTGCACACATATGTAGAACAGAAGGTGAGCCAGTCCTTGAGCCTGTCGGTGTCTGCCAAAGTGCACAGCACTTACAGACACCGACAGTGGAGCTGTAACTACGGTTAAGGACAATATATGTCCTTGACGACCCATAGGGTAAATGTGGTTACTGCCCAGCCAAACCAGCAACTTGGCAAGGTGACGCCGCTTCCGCCTCCACGTTGTCACACTGTTGGTCTCTGCCTCCTCATCCTTGTCCTCAGCCTCCACTGCAGGGACAAGTCACAGTGCCCCTCCAGCATACCACATGTGCAGGGCTCGGCGGTGTCACACTGTTCTGCACCTGGTTTTCCTTGGCGTATGGAGTCACACAGGGAAGGAATGCTCCATGTGATGTATCAAGAAATCAAATCCTGGCTTTCTCTGCGACAACTGAAAATCGGAACCATGCTGACTGACATGCTGAACATACTTGTACAGACCCTGCCACCCCACATTGAAGATCCGCTGGACTACTGGGCAGTCAAACTGGATTTGTGGCTGCAACTGGATAAGTTTGCCCTGGAAAAGCTGTCTTGCCCAGCCAGTAGTGTGGCATCAGAGCGGGTGTTTAGTGTGGCAGGGGCCATAGTTACCCCAAGGAGAACTCGCCTGTCCACCCAAAATGTGGAGAGATTGACCTTTGTCAAGATGAATCAGGCGTTGATCAGCCAGGATTTCCACCCACCAATGCTTGATGCATCAGATTAGATCATCTATGCTGCCTCACCCAAACCTTGACAAAAGAGACTGGTTTCTTCTGGCTACCTGCCTCAGCTACTAGTTTGATGCTGCCACCCGCCTGATGCCACACATCTGATGCCAAGTGCTCCTTCTTACACCGACCGTCAGCAGGTACTGTTAGTGCCACCCACCTCCCCACTCTGTCACTTGGTCACTCTGTAGTCTCCTGATGCTGCTGCCACCTCCATACTATGTCACCTTGCCACTATGTGGTCTCCTGATGCTGCTGTCACCTCCACACTATGTCACCTTGCCACTCTGTGGTCTCCTGATGCTGCTGTCACCTCCACACTATGTCATTAAGCCACTCTGTGGACTTCTCATGCTGTTCCCACCTTCCCCACTTCAAGACTGGGCCACTATTTTGCCTTTTTGGCCTGGTTGACGTTATCATTTATTTGACCCTTCATCTTATCTGTCAGAAGGAAGGAAAAATGAGACACATAACAGATCCTGTCTGTGTAGCAGCTATGAGGCCTGTATGGTCCCGTCAGAATTGGCTTATGATTTGGTAGCCAAAAGCAGGAGTGGGTACAAAACACAGAATTCTAAGAGCGGTGCCTATCATCTGCGTGTCATACTGACTCACAGTATTGTTTCACTACCACACAAGACTCACTATGCGTGTTGCTGCAAGGCACAGTGCTCTACACCACTATGCAGGCTCTCTGCAGCCAGGAAATAGCTGTCTTTAATGCGATTCACCACAAATTAATTCGGATCAAATCTAATCTTTTTGGAAAATTTGGCAAATCGACAGAATCCAAATTTTTGGAAATTTGCTCATCTCTAGTTGAGATGTGGTATAATCAATGTTTTAATTTATGATGTATCTGAAGTTATACATGTGATGTATAACACATCTGTAACAAGTGATTACAGATTTTACATATACCGTATACTGTAAAGTGGTTATAATTTAGTAAATAGTAGTGTTGATCAAGCACCAAAATGCTCGGGTGCTCTGGTGCTCGAGTAGAACACTTTGGGATGCTCGGGTACTCTACAGAGCACCAGAGCACACACAATGGAAGTCAATGGGAGAACCAGAGCATTAAACCAGGAACCTCCTGCTCTGAAGAGGGTGTCTGGTTCACAGGAAAAGGTCAGAAATTGATGGAAACACCACTGAAATGGTTCGGGAAGAGCATGGGGAGGATGTCTGGATGCATCTTGGACTCCCAGGTCACTGCTGGGAACGATTTTGTCCGAGTAGTACGCCACTTTTACAGACTGACAATAATACGCACTAAACCGAAGATAAAATCAATTTTAGAGGAAATATTGTTAGGAAATATTCTATCCTGTATATATAATTGTATATAAAGTGCAAGTGCTGCCAAAAATTACAAGGAAGAGCTACTCCGATACAACCTGTATATCACGTAAAGGAGGGCCTCAATCACAGTGTGGTACTATTGTTCAGGTAGTGGAACTCATACACTCATAAAGCCGATGCACTAAGTGGAAGGGCGGCCAAAAATTACAAGGAACCGGCACTCCAATACACCCTTTATTACACATAAATGAGGGCATCATACACACCCTTGAAAAATTGTGATTGATGGCTTGCTGCTGACCCTCAAAAACATTAGGAGCAAGGCCTGCTGGTGACCTTATAAAACATTAGGGGCGAGGGCCTGCTGCTGATCTGACCATCTAAAACATTAGGGGTGAGGGTCTGCTGCTGAGCTGACCCTCTAAAACATTAGGGGCGAGGGCTTGCTAACCCTCTAAAACATTAGGGGAGGGTCTGCTGCTGAGCTGACCCTTTAAAACATTAGGGGTGAGTGCCTGCTGCTGATCTGACCATCTAAAACATTAGGGGTGAGGGTCCGCTGCTGAGCTGACCCTTTAAAACATAAGGGGCGAGTGCCTGATACTGATCTGACCATCTAAAACATTAGGGGCGAGGGCCTGCTGTTGAGCTGACCCTCTAAAACATTAGGAGCGAGGGCAGCCTAATAAGCATGTTGATATGATGGAGGAGGAGGAGGTGGACGAGAAAGGGAAGATTGAACCATATACCCTTTTTTGTGGTGGAAGGGGTGCATGGGAATACAGTGTATTCAATACACCATAAAAGCCACATTTAAAATGCCTTTATGTTCAGCTGCTTTCCTCTGGTGGAGTAGAGAAGTCAGGGGCAATCCAGGCCTTGTTCTTTTTGATGAGTCAACCTGTCAGCATTTTCAGTTGACAGGCGGATGCGCTTATCAGTTATTATGCCCCAGCAGCACTGAATACCCGCTCTGACAAAACGCTGGCGGCAGGGCAGGCCAGCACCTCCAAGGCATAGAGCGCCAGTTCGTGCCACGTGTCCAGCTTGGACACCTAATAGTTGTAAGGCACAGAGGGATCACTGAGGATGCTGACACAGTCTGCTATGTACTCCTTCACCATCTTCCAAAACTTTCCCTCCTTGTGACACTAGGCCGCGCATCAGGGGGAGGGTGCTTGCGGGGTGTCATGAAACTGTCCCAGGCCTTGGAGAGTGTTGCCCTGCCTCTGTTGGAACTGCTGTGTGTTCCCCTCGTCTCCCCTCCTCGGTTGCCCAAGGAACTATGAACTCTGCCACCAGCGTTGTCAGCTGGAAATTGTTGGAGCAATTTTTCCACAAGGATCTTCTGGTATTGCACCATTTTAAAAGTCGTCTCCACCACAGGACTGAGAGATGAGAAGTTCTCTTTGTAGCGGGGGTCGAGGAGGGTGAAGAACCAGTAATCGGTGTTGGCCAAAACGCGAGGGTCATGGGAAAGGCAGCATAACATAAAGTCAGCCATGTGTGCCAGAGTCCCAACAGACAAGACTTCGCTGTCCTCATCAGGAGGATAACTCTCAATCTTCTCATCATCTTCCTCCTCTTCGGCCCATCCACGCTGAACAGATGTAATAAACCTGCTGTGGGTACTACCCTCTGTAGCGGAGACATTCGTCTCCTTCTCCACCTCCTCTTCATCATCATCCAATTCACGCTGAGAAGACGAACTGAGGGTGGTCTGGCTATCACCCTGTGTACAATCTTCCCCCATTTCCATCTCTTCCACATGCAAAGCGTCTGCCTTCACTGTGAACAGCGAGCGTTTCAGTAGACACAGAAGTGGGATGGTTACGCTGATAATAGCAGCATCGCCGCTCACCATCTCAGTTGATTCCTCAAAGTTGCGTAAAACCTCACAGAGGTCAGACATCCATGCCCATTCGTCGCCTGTGAAGAGCGGAAGCTGACTGGAAAGGCAATGACCATGTTGCAGCTGGTATTCCACTACTGCCCTCTGCTGCTCACAAAGCCTGGCCAACAGTCGGTGAGCTGGCAATTGCAAGCGCTACTGCAGCATTGCCAGACTGGCGGCAGCTGTAGAGGACTTTCGGAAATGAGCACACACGCGGCGCACTTTCAACAGTAGGTCAGGCAAATTGGGGTAGGTTTTGAGAAACCGATGATCCACTAAGTTGAACACGTGGGCTAGGCATGGTGTTGTGTGTGAGCTTGCCGAGCTCCAAAGCCGCCAACAAGTTACGGCCATTATCAGACACAACCATGCCTGGTTGTAGTTTGAGTGGAGAGAGCCACAGCTCAGTCTGGTCCTTTATACCCTGCCACAGCTCTGCGGCAGTGTGCAGTTTGTCACCTAAGCAAATTAGTTTCAGCACGGCCTGTTGCCGCTTCCCCACTGCAGTGCTACACTGCTTCCAGCTACTGACTGGTGCTGCAAGATGAGAATTCAGAGGTGGAAGTGGAGGAGGGGAAGGGGGGGTTGCAGCCACTAATGTAGGTGGTGGCAGAAATGCTGATGATTGCCGCAAGGGGGTGCTTCGGGGAACAGTTGCGGGCCTGTTTGGTATGGCTGCTTTCTTCCTTTTGCCACCCACTACCTCTTCCAGCCTGTTGCGGTACTGCGGATCACTCCCCCTCTGTACTGCTGTCCTCGCTCGGCTTGCCACCTGCCCAGGTTGGGTCAGTGCTTTCATCGTCCACAACCTCCTCTTCCACTTCCTCACTCTGGTCATCCTCCTGACTTGTTGACCTAACAAGAACCTCACTTATTGACAACTGTGTCTCATCCTCATCATCAACCTCTTGAGACACTAATTGCCGTTGACTTATTGGCAACTGTGTCTCATCATCATCATCATCATCATCCACCTTGTAAAACACTAATTGCCGTTCCCCACCGTCATCTTCTTCTGACTGTGGATGCTCAAGAGTTTGGGAATCAGTGCACAAGATCTCCTCATTTTCCTCTTCAAGCAGGCTTGGCGAGAGGCCCAAATCAAGGAATGGCACTAAATAGAGCTCCTCGGAATATCCGAGTGTGGGATCACTTGTTTGCCAAGACTCTCCATGGTGGGAGGAAGGAGGATCAGGTTGAGGATTCTGTTGACCAAACTCTTGGCTACTGAGACTGGACTTTGTGGAAGACAGGGTGGTGCTTAACCGACTGGAAGCATTATCTGCTGCAATCCAACTGACCACCTGGTCACACTGGTGTGACTTCGAGAGTGATGTCCTGCACTGCCCTGCAAACTGGGACATGAAGCTAGGTATCGTGGATGAGTGTATTACTCTGGCAGCAGGCACAGTTTCACCGCGCCCAGGGCCACAGCCTCTGTATGCACCATCATTAGCATGGCCACTTCCCCGTCCCTTACTGCTCGTCTTGAGCATATTAAATTGTATATTTACTTGCAAGTATGTCACACGTACAGTAGCGCAGGTTTTGTAAGTGAATGCACAAATAAATTACACTGAACGTTATACAGGAGATTTAGCGCAGGTAATGTCGCTGTCACCAACGGCTAAGAATAAATTACACTGAATGTCACAGATATTTTGGATGCGCAAATGTTATACAGGAGATGTAGCGCAGGTAATGTCGCTGTCAGCAGCGGCCAAACAATTGTGCTGAATGTCACAGATATTTAGGATGCGAAAATGTAACACAACAGATGTAGCAGAGGTTGTGTTACTGTCAGCAGCGGCCAAACAATTGCACGCAATTTAGCGCAGGTTGCGCTAATAGTATATATTGCAGCCAGATAAAACAATAGTCCTTAAAAGGACTTTTGGGTCTCTAACACCTTTCAACAGTAAACCCTGCCTGAAAAAAAAAATACAATTCCTGTCCCTACACTACCTTTCTCTTCTGCTGCAGCTCACCCTGACTAAGAATGAGCCGCACCACGTGTCATCGGGTGCTATGTACGTTCCGGCCAGCCAATCACTGTAATGCCAGTAACCAACATGGCTACCACATTACAGTGAGTGCCAATATCTCTCTGCACGTTTATTGGCTGTGTAGCAGCGAACAAATGTGCAGGGAGGAGACTTGAGCATCGTGCTCGAGTTAAAATTTGCATATGTATCAAATCGTTTTTTTTCCACAATAAAAGCACACAGAGCTATGGGGACAGGGTATTGCGGATGTGCTAGTGGCCATCTAGCAACCCATGTCCTGAGCTCTATACCCAAAATCCCGGTGACAGGTTCCCTTTAAGGTGAGTTGGCCATGTAATAGACACAACTATTCCATAGATATATAACTTGTAAATGTCTTGTTCAGTGTGGAAGGAACAGCATTCCAGAGTCTGTTTCTTCAGCGAATTGGCTGAGTTGCCTTCTAGAACCTCTTTGCTACATTGCTTGCATAACATTGATGCATGATAAATAACATCCCCTCTACTATTCTAACCTATCCAGTTGCAAATGCACATACCCCCTGCCAACAGTATGCTGGCATGACTCCACCTGACCTTGGTATTGGCTGTGCTAATACCACTCAATTAGTACAAAATGTCACAATGAGAAATAGGAATGTCTGCTCTATATTTACTTAGTATACACTCATTAATTTGTTGCTAGTAATTAATTGCTATTGTAGGGAATTTGATCAGTTAACTAATGTAACATAACAATGATGGTCTTATAGCTGGCATAGCAGAATAGGCCACATTTTAATTGCTTTACATTAGCCACGGCATTTATTTTTATTTTTTTTAAGTAACAAAGCTGCCCTGACAAATAAAGATTCCCTCCACCAAATCTTTATCATGAAAATAGTAAGACCTTGACTGGTGGCCATCTTGTCATCATATTTTCCTGCAAAGTTCATTTCAATTTACAGAATACCATTGATAGGCTTGACAGTTAATGTACAGCCAGACACACAGCATATAGTGGCTGTGAATGATGTCTGGCTGCAGTGAAGTCCCCCCTCAGCTAGTGATTGGCTCAGTGACAATACCATGTAGATACAGGAGCAGGACGTGGCTACCCTTGCTGCCTTTTTCTGGCATTTCTCATGATTTACATACAATCAGAAATGAACTAAAAAAAAAAAAAAAAAATATGTAGGCTTTTCGATAACGTACTATATTCTTAAAAAAACATATTTGGCAGCTCTGGTTTTGGCCACAGGTTAAAAACACCATGAAAATGCTATTAAACCTTGTATGTAAGCTAAGACTAGAATGGATATAACAGGGACAGAAATAACAGATATACAGTATCTCTTTTAATGTAATCTGTCATTTGGTTCCACTCCACTGTGCAATGTATGCAGGCATTTTTAATGATGTCTTTGCATAGTTTTTTTTCTTATCAATTCTCTCTTACAGCTCTGCAAAGAAAGTGACATCACAGGGGGCATATGCATGCAATAACTACTAATGAAAAAAACCACACTACTTATACATAGGCAAAAACATCTAAAATATAGTGATGAGCGGCAGAGGCAATATTCGAATTCGCAATATTTTGCAAATATTTGGGCGAATATTCGTCATATATTATATAGTCAAGATTATTTTCTTGATTGCAAAAATCGGCAATGTAATATGCGCGTATTGCGCGCGCAATACAGGCGTGGGTCACTGTTGCTACATTTTTTAAGCTGCTAGAAGTTTCCTGAGACTGGAGAAAATGGTTGGCATGGCAGAACATTACAATAGCTTTATATGCAGATAGAGTGCTCCAATATATTCACGATTGCGCAAATCGGCAATTAATGATGCACATATTTGTGCGCACTACGTGCAAGTTCACATTTTAGCAGTTCTGACTACATATTACTGATTGGTGTACTAAGTATTGTCACACTACCTAACACCCTGCACTGGAACCTATCAGCTACACTATATCACAATCTAACTTACACTGACTATCTCCCACTAACTATCTGTATTATATATATATAAGTTAACTAACTAACTAACTAACTAATCTAATGTAATTAAACAGCAAAGCACAGAGCACAGCAATGACACTGCTGTCTCTCTCAGAACTCCATAAAACTACAGAAAATGGCTGCTGGGGAGGTTCTTATATAGTAGGGGGTAGGCAACTTTCCTATTGGTTGCTAGGGATGTTGCTAAGCTCAGAGAAAGACATTGCAGCCTTCTCATTGGCCCACAAGCAAGAAGGGAGGTTACTGATGAAAAGAAAAAATCTAGGATATTTGAGAATACGAATATATAGCACTATATTCTAAATCTTCGTGAATTCTCGAAGGGTGATATTTGCAATTAGAATATTCGCGCCCAACAATACTTAAATATACTGCAAAAAATTCTGATCAAGTCCGACTTGTTTCGAGGCCTTTTTTTCTGGCCAAAAAAACGTCATGAACTAAAGTATGCATGACGGAACCTTTAGAGTAATTTCACACACAGATTTTTTTTCATTGGAAAATGCTGCACTTTTTGATGCAGTTTTCTGAGTCATAGCCAGAAGAGAATTCAATAGGAATGAGAAATATAAAGGAAAGACTTCTACTTTTCCTTCCTGCTAGATCCACTCCTGGCTTTGGGTCAAAAACTGCCATTTCTGATGACACATTCCCTTTAAATTACTGTGTGTGCATGAAAGTACAACTATGCTAATAATGTAAGTATTATTATAATAACAATAGTTTTCATCTTCATTCTCATTTCAAGGTGTTGTACAGAGGGATGTAAACAAGAGCAACACCTCGTCATAACTATGAAAATTAAGTAATGTCTGCTTTAAATGCTCCCTCCGCCATCTTCATTGCTTTTTCTGGCCGATAAATGCAGATCACTTTAAAAGCAGAGCTTCAAATACCTTCTTTTTCGGAATTCTCCAAAACCGCAATTTGCTCCCTCAGGACACCAAGCTGCAGTGTTCCAAGCTTCTAGCCCATTCCAAGATCACTCCTCCCGCAGAGTGCTGGCTCCTGACACACAGTTTAAGCTGATACAGCTGTGTCCTTTCTTTTTTCCACTTTTAGTGTTGATCACCTTAAGTGCTTCTATTCGAAACACACATTTGTAATACTGGACAGTGTATGGTACAACATCCGTTGGGCTGATTGGGATAAGGTTTTAGCACATGGTCAAGGGAATCAGGACAGAAAATTCATTACAATATTTAACTTTAACCCTTTGAATAAACCAAAAACTACTGCTGTATAGCAACACCATTTTTCACCCTTTACTTGAAAATCTGATCACCATCTGAAAAGATGATTATGAACCCTATTAATTCTCTCTAAAATCCAATTTATATTGGCTGAGGCTGACCATAACAGGCCAAAATAGTGAAAAGGAACAGCACACAGTGTCCCTGACCAGCTTTTTGTTTTTTAATCACTCAATTTCTAGCTCTCAAATCAACATGTAACCCAAAGCATTTCTGTACCACCTTCAATGGTGCTTTTACTTGATAGAGGAAAGAAAACGCACAACCTGGACACAAGCTTCTGTTCCCAGCAAATCATTCTGGAATAGTCATGGCTGTATGAAACCAGTGCCAGTATATCTACCCCACAACCACACCTCCTGGGTGAAGCCACCAGTCCAGACACCTAATCCGCTCTTAGGAAGTCCATCTGATATGCGTGGATCACTATCCTTTCAGCATATACTTATGGATAATGGGTAGGTCAATGCCTAATAGTGGCATCAGTGGTATACATGGAACCAGTCAATCGTACTGTTTCATTAACTGTCTAATATCATCAAACTGTTCATATAAAACAGTATCTAGATTCCTGGTCTTTACTATGACATATAGCTTGGTGACAGGTTCAGAGTGGTGAGCACATATTGGGCCACCAGCTGTTCATAACAGAACTTCTAAATCTGCCAACAAAATCACCCTCTAGGATACCTTTACAGGGGTAATTGTTCTAAAGTTTTCATTCTATGGTTTCTTTTAGAGCACCATGATGACTTGCTACATAGTTCTGAATGAACACTCCTAGCACTGCCTGTCCGAACGTAAAAGGGCTGCCATATGTTGGGATCAATATATTACTATTAACAGATCACAATGTGTCGGGAACATCTCTTCAGCTTTGGTAGCTTGTCTATACTAGTCTGCAAACTTGGAATTTTTGAATTGAAAGGGGTTCATTCCCATGATTAAATATTAATTTAGATTTTTAATCCTCACCAAAAATGGGATCAGTTTTTAAATATTGCTGTTACTGTACATGTTATTGCACCCTGGTGTTTTTGGTCTTCTACAATGTGTCCAGAGCTGGTGGTCAAATATGCTCAGTAGTTCCATCCCTTTGCCTGCATCCTTTTGTACACAAGTGTTTGCTGCAATTGTACAAATTACTCAGTAAAAAACAGCACACTAGATGTGACTTTTTCTCTATAGCACTGAACATACATTAGATGGACTTTCTGAGAAGTAACCAAAAGAACACCAGGGGACCCCATAACAACTATGTAATAGCAATATTCTTACACAGGAACATTTTATAAAAGTTTCTAATTGAAAAAGTGTTATGTTGTATGTGATCTAACAGAATAGATGACAATTTATTCCTTGGGGTTTGTTTATCTCACCCATGAAAACACACTAGGCGCTAGCCCGAGGAGGCTTGTGAGGCCAACCCTTCTCATATTGTGATATTTGTTACCATTAGAGGTGTGCTCTGTATGATTAGATATAGCAGCTCCCCTCTTGCAACTGGCATCCTGGCGATCACATAGTCAGTCACAACAGCGTCAGGGTCAACAGCTGCCCCTATTCTACAGAAAAGCATGTGTGGGCTCTGCTTAAAGGCACTTTTTACCCTAAAAATTGTATTATGCTATGTTTTGTGACTTTGTACTAACTTATCTGCAAAATCCCTGTTACCAGGCAGATTAGGTGTAATTTATACATCCCACCACTAGATGGGGATAACACTTAGGTTCTATATATACCTAGTTCAGGCCTAGTTAGTGGAAGAGAGAGTCAGTGTGTGAAGATCAAACAGGATAATCCATTGATCTCAAGTTACTCTGCTGAGTTTGAAGGAAGGCAGATCTAGCACTTCTACTCAATGAAAGTTCAGTCCCTGAAAGGGACAAAGGAGGGAAAGGATTAACAGCCAAAGGATAAAAGCCATCAACCAGGCATTAAAGACCTTTGGATATTCAGGTGAAGGATACCATAGCCTCCGGCAACCTCACCAAATTACACTGATACAGAAATTTCTGGCTAAGCCAAATCCAGCCAATAAAGCCTAGAAACAGTGGATTTGCAGATTAACTCTAATACCAACAAGAGACTGTATTTTGTACTGCTGCAGCCAAAGTCAACATTAGTAAAAGTTGTGAGTTGCATCTTACCACTGTCCTCATTATTACTACTAATGGTTGTACCACCATTAACGGTACTGGCGTCATGACAAAAACCATCAAGAGACTCAGCCGCAACAAGCACCCTAAGCCCCCCTAACATCAAGGGCACCTCAACCACCATCTTGGCTGATGCTTCCCTACCACAGAGCGTGCCCCGAAGGATTTCGTGCTGTCCACCTCAACACTGTGCTGCCAGCCCAGGGAGGCTTTCTGCTAACCGTGAGTAAACTGATGAACTGTGTGTTATTATTTGGCCCCTCATCGATCCAGTGTGTACCTCACGTGTTCCCCCTGCGCTACTGGCTGGCTGCACACTCACTGAATGCTGTGTAAATACACTTATTGGCCAAAAAAATATAAAATAATGCACCCATATAGGATCGTCAAATGGCCGCAAGACTCGGCATTCAGTTATGTCTCATGCAGATATGTATGTATATGTATGTAGGTGTGGTCTGATTAGATACTGGGGGCATTGTAGTAGCCAATCTTAATAAAGCCCTAAGTTGGCGGTGGTTTTGCCAAAGTTACGAAGAGGCACATTTTTTCTGGAAGAGTAAAAATACTCCTCTTACCATTTTTGAGGAGTATTTTCAGCCAATGAGGAGTACGAAAGTTACAGTAATTCAAATAGTTAATACGAAGGCCTGTATAACATTAAGGGGTTGCTATTTATGCAGGGAAACCATTACTAGTACTCTAGAACTGTCTTCCATGCATAAATAGCAAATTTAGACAATTTTTTATTTAGCTGAGGTCACTGTTGGGCTGAGAGGGTCGGTACCACTGAGGACACTGTTTGGCTGAGGGGGTCGGCACCACTGAGGTCACTGTTGCTCTGAGGGGGTCGGCACCACTGAGGTCACTGTTGCTCTGAGGGGGTCGGCACCACTGAGGTCACTGTTGCTCTGAGGGGGTCGGCACCACTGAGGTCACTGTTGCTCTGAGGGGGTCGACACCACTGAGGTCACTGTTGGGCTGAGGGGGTCGGTACCACTGAGGACACTGTTTGGCTGAGGGGGTCGGCACCACTGAGGTCACCTTCTCTCGGGGGGGGCGGTGCCACTGAGGTCACTGTTGCTCTGAGGGGGTCGGCACCACTGAGGTCACTGTTGCTCTGAGGGGGTCGGCACCACTGAGGTCACTGTTGCTCTGAGGGGGTCGACACCACTGAGGTCACTGTTGCTCTGAGGGGGTCGGCACCACTGAGGTCACTGTTGCTCTGAGGGGGTTGGCACCACTGAGGTCACTGTTGCTCTGAGGGGGTCGGCACCACTGAGGTCACTGTTGCTCTGAGGGGGTCGGCACCACTGAGGTCACTGTTGCTCTGAGGGGGTCGGCACCACTGAAGTTACTGTTGCGCTGAGGGGTCGGCACCACTGAGGTTACTGTTGCTCTGAGGGGGTCGGCACCACTGAGGTCACTGTTGCAGTGATTTTATGAGGTTTAAAGGGTTTGTCCTAAGATCGATATTTAAAGAGGACCCCGCACCTCTCCGGATTTCTCTGTTTTGGAAACTACTTGCACCCCCCATGTAATAACAATCCTGGAGCCTCTATTCTTATGACTTTATGTTGCACAATTCCTCTTATTTCTGCTTTTAGTTATGAATGACTTGCTAGCAGTTTGCAGTGAAGGTCCAGATGGGGGTGTCACTGCACAGCCTGATATTCAATCAGTGCTGTCAACTGGTAACCCCCCGCTGGACCTTTATTGCAGGCTACTCGCAATTTGTTCATAAGTTCTAGTAGGAATAATAGAGGAATGGTACAATATAGAGTCACAAGAATTGATTCCCCAGAATTGTTATTGCATGGGAAATGCAAGTCGTTACTAAAACAGACATGTCCCCTTCAAGTACATGATCGCTGAGGGCCCCACCTTGGTTACCATGTTCTAGTATTCTCTGGGTCAAGTATGGATAGGTAAATAGTGTTGATCTTGGGACAACCCCTTAAATATTTGCTGCTGTTTGTGCCGCTGGTCACTGGGGTTTGCCATCCATCACGTGGCCATTGCTGCTCACCAAAGTTACTTCCTTGTAGAGGAGCTCTCAGGTGGGTATGTCGGTGCCACCGGGGCTGTTGGTAGACTCTGAAGAGACCTGAGGCACTGGCAGAGCAGGACACAGGCACAATGGATGGTGGTGGATGGTGGTGCATGCTGGTGCCAAGAACACAAGCGAAAGACCCGGGCACATACCTCTGGTGCCAGGTGCTCACACCACCACAGTCACATGTTGTGGATCTGGATGATGACATCACGCAGTGATAACCACCAGGCTCGCCTGTATATCTAGGGAGCAGCAACCTTCGGCACTCCAGCTGCTGTGAAACTACAACACCCAGCATGCACACTTGCTCAGTTGTTCTTGTAACTCCTAAAGAAGTGAAAGGAGGATACTGGGAGTTGCAGTTTCAGCACAGCTGGAGTGGCAGATGTTGCTGATCCCTGATCTAGAGGCTGTCATTTTGTGTTGTGCTTGATCTTGCTATAAAGAGGAGTTCGTCTTCCATGACCCATTGCATCTCATGCCACCAGATAATGCCACAAAATTGCCACCACCGCTGTGGTTATTGGATTATACAGATGGACTGTATGACCTGGAGGCTGTAAATGGCCACATGCAGTCCTTGTAGCACCATGTGTCGCCGCATTACAGAAGAAATCCTTATAGCGCACAATATCCCTAGTTCAGCGTCTGATGAAACATGCTGCAATTAATTATCCTTGATGGATTCATAGGAAAGTTGACAGGTGACCTAGGTAGAGGTCTACGGGTAACAGGTCGGTCCGTTATGGAGGTCTCCTGTTGGCGTGTCCAGCGCTGAGACCCTCGCTGACTTCCATGAGCAGGAGTCTGAAGCGCTCAGCCACTTTTCCTCACTGCTGAGCGCGGTAATGAAGTAGGTCCCCTAGACCTTCTATTGAGGCTGTCTTCAGTACTGCACTCAGCAGGGAGGAGAGACGGCGCTCGGCTGAGCGCTTCAGACTCATCACTATAGGGTAAAAACAAGGCGCTCAGACCACCACTAAATTTCCCAGCAAGGCCACTTACCCCGTCAGTGAGGATTGCGCACCTCCTTCCTCACTTCAGAGCGGTGTGCCATAAGCTCCGGCAGCCGCTCAAACTGACCAATAACAAAGCTCCTCACTGTAAGGAGCCTTGTTATTGGTTGTTTCAGGCAGCAGCAGCATCGCTGCGCTGCCTGTGCCGTTCACCGCGCTCACTGCGCTGATGAATAGCAGGGAAAAGTCTAAGGCGTATCGCTACGCCTTAGACTTTTTCCAGGTAGTAAAATGGCCTGAACAGGCGTCTATGACGCTTGTACAGGCGTTATTGCGACCTCTGGGCGCAGGCCTCTCCACAACTTTGGCGCATCTGCGCCAGTTCTAAAGGTAAGACAGCTTCCTAGCTGGCAAAACAGGCATAGAAAATGATGAATATGACAGGCCTGCTGTCCCTTCTCTGCCCACACCACACCCACAATTTTAGGAGGTTCTAGTCAAAATTGTCTTGCAATGACAAACCTGTACTGATATGGACTCAGACCATAAAGTGTCCATGTTCTTTTTGGGATCCCATGATGATTAGGTTGAGTATGGAGGTCTTGCAGTCAGTGCTTTAATCCTGCCTTTGCTATGGCGCGACACACTCCCCCAACTGCTGGTGTGATGATTTAGAGAGGCATCACATACAACAGCTGGTCACCCCTATTAGTGATATTAGGAACACTAACAGCTCAGCGATATGTGCAGAACATCCTGCAGCCACATGTGTTGCCTCTCATGGCAGGGCTTCCAACTGGCATTTTACAGCAGGATAATGCTCGCCCACACACAGAAAGGGTTCCCCAGGAATGTCTCTGCCAGATTGGAAAACTTCCTTGGCCTGCCTGATCTCCAGATTAATCACCAATTGAGCATTTATGGGACCAAGCGCCAGCTGAAACATCTGTGGGCAAATGTGTCACAGGATACCAAACGGCAGCTGTATGCCTCATGCCCACTGTATCTCATCTTCTATCCATGCTAGAGTACTAGAGTCCCTTTTCAGTTGTACAGTTTCCCCCAATACACTAATCCTTTTCACTATTAGATTGTAATCCCTTACATATATCATTACATTGACACATATAAAGATGTATTCGATTCCAACAACTACTTCTTAGTGCGTTATTTTTTTGGTCAATGAGTGTACAATCAGAAAGACCACATCTTTCTTCTCTATTCAGGGTCTCTGTCCTTTATTGCAGTTGGGATAATGCTGACATGCTCTGAGCTACAAAAGTATTTATTTAATTAAATCATAATAAATTGTCATGTTCTGAGAGGGTCCAACTGACCCTTAGAACATCTCACAATGAAGAATACACAGAGACATAACAGTGAGTAGGAAACTGGATCAGCAGGTAAGGAACCAGTGGCAAGAAATACCACTGGACCAAGTGCACGGTTTTAGTTGGGGCCAAACCCAAAGAGCAGAAACCCAGCAAGCCCCGTTCTTCACAGAGCCCCAGATGGTAGGGATGAACTTAGCCGAGGCTCACTGGTTACACCTCCAGGATGGTCCCAGTGCACTTGGCCACTTACCTGCTCAGACTGCTGAAAGAAACACCAGCATTCCACACAACAAAGACTGGAACCCAAGCACATGTACTGGAACCCAAACACTGCACAGGACACAGTACAAGCAACATACACTGGAACCAGCACACCAGTAACTGCCTTGACCCCATGCGGAAAGGATGCATGGCTGTCTTAGGAAGAGCTACTCACAGACTCGCTGTCCTCCCTCCGGAGAACCCAGGAACCCTCTCAGCAAAGGTACAGATTGGGGAATGTCTAGACTCCATGCAGGATGATACAAGGCAGTAACTGACCAGACACGGAACAACCAAGTAGACATGACACATACATGAAAATGTCTGGACTCCATGCAAGACGACTCATGGCAGTCACAGACCAAACACCAACCCGGAACATAAGAACCCACACCGGATACAGAACCAGGAAAGGCAGGAAGACCAGGTGACCTTGATGTCTTACTAGGTGGCCACAAAGACTGAGCAGAAGGAAACCCAGGTAAGGTGCATAGTTCCAGCACCCAACAAGGCTGGAGAACAACTGACTCCCTGGTTAACAGCAACATGATTAAATAGCACCTAGAGACCACACCCAGACCAAGACCTTAACCCCACAACAGGGAAAGGAACAAGCATACAAGGAGCAGTGCACACACAGGCTACCAAAACTACACATCGCCCCTGGGAACCAGCATACACGACATTAACTGCAGCCAGTATGCCAGAGCACAAAAGTGAGCAACATGGAACCCGTGTGACAGTGTCACAGTGTACCACACAGAGACCGTGACATAAATATTCATTATAGCTCACAGAACCATGGTACCTAATGGTCTTCTTTTCTATCGATCCAACCACCCCAAAATTAGCTGTGGGAGCTCCAAGGGGACTGAGACCAGCCCAAAACCAGGTACCAGATCAAAGACCTGAAATCTAATCTACACTTTGAGGAGGCACTGTTTCCAAGGCACTCCTTCCAAGGCTGTAGCATGGTCAGACCCCCTCAGTGGATAAGGCCTCTTTCACACGACCGTATGGCTTTTTCAGTATTTTGCGGTCCACAAAAAAAGGATCCGCAAAAAATACGGATGACATCCGTGTGCATTCCGTTTTTTGCGGAACGGAACATCTGGCCCCTAACAGAACAGTACTATCCTTGTCCATTATGTGGACAATAATAGGACATGTTCTATCTTTGAACGGAACGAAAATACGGAAACGGAAGGCATACGGAGTACCTTCCATTTTTTTTGCGGATCCATTGAAATGAATAGTTCCGTATACGATCCGTATATGAAACGCAAAAAAACGGAACGTAAACGGAAAAAAACAAACATTTGTGTGCAGAAGGCCTAAAGCAGATGTGATATTTCTGTTCTACTTTCCCACCGAAAATGATTTTCTTCTCATCACAGACTGTTATTGCTTTTAGCTGTACAGTAACACATACGGTATATGTTTAGCGTTTATGATTTTCATCCTATTTTCGGAGCCATCAGAATGTAGTTACACCCAAACAGAAGCACGGTCCAGGACATTCTTCTGTATGGTACTCAGTGTCATGTGATGTAACATTAAGGCTACTTTCACACTGGTGTTTCAGGGTTCGCCTGTGAGATCCGTTTCAAGGCTCTCACAAGCGGCCCCAAACGGATCAGTTTAGCCCCAATGCATTCTGAATGGATAAGGATCCGCTCGGAATGCATCAGTTTGGCTCTGTTCCGCCTCCATTCTGCTCTGGAGGCGGACACCAAAACGCTGCTTGCAGCGTTTTGGTGTCCGCCTGGCGGTGCGGAGCCGAACAGATCCGTCCTGACTTACAATGTAAGTCAATGGGGACAGATCCGTTTACCTTGACACAATATTGGTGCAATTGTAAATGGATCCGTCCGCCATTGACTTTCAATGTAAAGTCAGGAGTCCCTATTAATATACCATCAGATCGGAGTTTTCTCCAATCCGATGGTATATTTAAACTTGAAGTGTCCCCATCACCATGGGAACGCCTCTATGTTAGAATATACCATCGGATTTGAGTTAGATCGTGAAATGCATAGCAAGAACGGATCCATCTGTCCGTTTCTTTTTTTTCTTCACATTTTTAAAGGTCTGCGCATGCGCAGACCAGAAGGACGGACCTCGCATTGCGGTATTTTTAATGCCGGATCCGGCACTAATACATTCCTATGGGAAGAAAAATTGCATTCAGGCAAGTGTTCAGTTTTTTTGGCCGGAGAGAAAACCGTAGCATGCTGCGGTATTATCTCCGTTCTGAACAGTCAAAAAGACTGAACTGAAGACATCCTGATGCATTATGAACGGATTACTCTCCATTCAGAATGCATGAGGATAAAACTGATCAGTTATTTTCCGGTATAGAGCCCCTAGGACGGAACTCAATGCCGAAAAGAAAAACGCTAGTGTGAAAGTACCCTTAGATTGCCTGCAACTTGATAACCTTTGATGTTCTGGAGAAACAGTAGTGTCAGCATGGTCAAAAAGACTGAAGTGTGAATTACAGAGGAAAGAACCCAGTAGAATAGATCCTATTAGAAGAGTATTGTAGGCCACGGTCACAAAGAAAATGCTATGATGACATTATGACTACAATATCTGTATCTGATGAAATGTGAAACACAGTTTTGGTCTTCTACAAGAATTACAACTGGGTAAATGTAACCCCCACTGCCTGTGTTAAAACCATACTGCCTACCCTAAACAGTCCTTGTTATATAAATGGCTTCAAAGCAGGTGACAGCTAGACAGCAGGGAGACGTGGAGCACTGGATATGGTATTACAGTGAAGAGCACCAGGGAGCCCATTACTTGGGAGGATTTGGTGGGATTATTTGAGTGATATTTCAATTTTTGCTCTACCTGTCCCTCGTGTGTTTCCCCATGTGTAATGATATCTGAAATGCAGCAATTTCTCTAAACTATTTCTGGCATTCAGTCATTCAAGGGAAGGCTTTCAAAGAAAGGCGGCCTTTCCCCTGCTCCTCTCCATGTCCCTCTAACCCTACGGGAAGCAGACGCCTGCCCATTTCAGCGTGACGGCTTTCATAAGAAAGAACTCCCAGCTTCTGATCTGCTTTGAAGCCAAGTCTGGTTAGCAGGGGCATCTCAGCTTAACTGGAGAGGAAGACACCGCATTTCAGTGACTTATAGTAGATCTTTATATGCTGAGCAGAGGATCATTTTGTACAAGATGTATGTGAGATCCCACATATGGAACCCTAAACTTTGCTCAACCCATCATCTCCTGTGTATGCCTGATACTGCATGCAATATTAAATCATATTCACAAGAACACTAAACAAAAGATAATAAAAAGGGGTTTTGGTTCCTTCTAATTCTTCACACTTCAACTTTGCTGCTTAGGCTGCCCATAGATGTATCATTGTGATTGGTTACAATGCGATCAATTGTCTGTAGGATCGTTCATAAACACAATACGGTACCATTAGCAACAAAACAGACTAATCTGGTCAACTAGGGAGTTAGTAAAAAAAAAAAAAACTTTCAGTAGATTGGCTAACAATTGGGCGATCAAGCCATATTCTTGAAACCATGGCTGAAATTTTTCAACCTGACAGATCAAACTTTAAGCAAATAAAAGTCCACTGGTGGCCATTGCGTTAAATTTTAAAATAATGCTTGGCCTAAATAGCCATACTTACCTGCTCCGGATCCCTGCATGGCCGCAGCTGCATCTTCCCGTCGTGTGGATCAAAACATCCGGTGATTAAGAGGGGGCAGCCAATAGCAGGCCGTGAAGTGACCAGCCTCCTTAGCGTCCCCAGCGGATCCGTTCAGATAATATAAACGTCTGCATCAGAATGGATCCGTTTGTATTATCTTTAACAAAGCCAAGACGGATCCGTCTTGAGCACCATTGAAACTCAATAGTGTCATAGAACACGGATTCGTCCCCATTGACTTACATTATGTGTCAGAACGGATCCGATTATCTCAGCTTCATCAGACGAACACCAAAACGCTGCAAGCAGCGTATTGGTGTCCGCCTCCAAAGCGGAATGGAGACAGAACGGAGGCAAACTGATGCATTCTGAACGGATCCTTTTCCATTCTGAATGCATTAGGGCAAAACTGATCCGTTTTGGACTGCTTGTGAGAGCCCTGAACGGATCTCCCAAACGGAAAGCCAAAACGCCAGTGTAAAAGTAGCCTTAGTCAATGGGGACGGATCCGTTTTCTATGACAATGAAAAAACGGATCCGTCCTCCATTGACTTTCAATGGGGTTCAATACGGATCCGTCTTGGCTATGTTAGAGATAATACAAACGGATCCGTTCTGAATGGATGCAGACTTTTGTATTATCTGAACGGATCCATGACGAATCTGCACCAAGCAGGAGTGTGAAAGTAGCCTGAATCTAATGCACTGGAAGATCTGAAGGACCTGTGATGACATCACATGTCATGTGACCAGTAAACCAGGCAGTGGTTGAGAAGGACCTGCGATGATGTCACCATCATGTGACCAGTGCAGGAGAGGACAGCAGTGAAGAGGAGAAGTCCTGGGGGAAGAAGCTGTGGTGAGGTCTGTACATAAGGAGAGGTAAGTGAAGGGAGAGGCAGAGCAATGCTGGGAGTTGTGGTTATTTAACTGGGATTGTATGTTATGGCTTAAGGGAGGGATGTTATTTACACGGAACTGTGTGTTAGAGGTGGATGGGGAGGTGGTCATGTTATTTACATGTGACTGTATGTTGATGGTGTTATTTATCGTTATCGTGATACATTTCATAATATCATTATCGTGGGAATATTTTTGATATCGCCCAACACTAGGAGGGAGTAATGTTATTTACATGGGACTGTATGTCAGAGGGGTTTCGGGGAGGCAGTGATGTTATTTACATAGGACTGTATGTTGATGGCAGCTGTGGGAGGGAGTGATGTTATTTACATGGGACTGTATGTTGAAGGTGGCTGGTGGGGGGAATGATGTTATTTACATGGGACTGAATGTTGAGGGGGTGATGTTTACATAGGATTGCATGTTGAAGGCGGCTGGGGAGAAGGGTGATGCTATTTACATGGGACTCCTATTTACATTGGAGGGGGCTGTAGATAGAGAGGGATGTTATTTACATGGGACAGTATATTGGAGGAGGCTGGAGAAATCCTGTGATGTTATTTACATGGAACTCTATGGCAGTGCGAGGTAAATAGTGTTATTTACATGGGACTATATACTGGAGAGACTGAAGGGAGGAAAATAATGTTATTTACATGGGACTGTATTTTGGAGGGGGCAGTAGAGATGGTGCGATGTTATTTACATAGGACTGTATGGTGGAGGGATGAATATAACTATAGGAGGAACTATAAATACTGGGGACACTTCAGGGTGACCATTATAACAGTAGGGTGCAGTATAAATACTGGGGGCACTGTAGGGGATATTATAGGCATTCTTATTACTACTGGGGGCTCTATAGGAAGGACTAATAAATATGCCTTATCACTACTGAGGGGTCTGTAGAGAGCTTTATTATCACTGGGGGAACAATAGGGGCCCTTATTTCTACTGGGGGCTCTGTGAGGGTATTATTAATACTGGAGGGCTCTTATACTAATGGGGGCACTCTTGGGGAGCATTATCACAGTTGCGGGTACTGTAGGGGGCAGTATTACTAATGAGGGCATTCTAGAAGGGAATTACTATTGGTGGGACTTGGAAGATCACTATTACTATGGGGGGCACTCATTTTTCTTCAGGATAGTATTTGGGGGTATTGGGGAGCACAGCGAGCAGCAGGATAACACTGTGGGGACTTCAGGTTGGGGGATGATAATAGAAATGTGAGGAAGCTAAGATGTCTGTGTGTCACACTCTGCAGAAACGAGACACGGCTGAAAGAAGTTGTACGGATCAAATGGAGAAGATGATGGCAGAGAAGATCTACATCGGAGGAGACGTCACCTGGGAGGCCCTGGATGTGACAGGTATGTGCTGCTGTATAGCAAGTACAGCAAAATGCAGTGTGTGTGGGGAGGGGGGGAAGGCGACTTAGAGAACTGGGCCATATTCATTGAGGCTTGGGCCCCAGACCTTTTGAGACCCTAGCAATGCCCCTGGGTGGCAGTGATGTGAATTAACCATGTCCCTGCTGTCTGTACTTCCCCTGGATTGATCCTCTGCTGTGCATTTGCAAAACATTAAATTTACTGTTTAACGTGTGTGCTAGAGGAGGATCTGTCCGGCACAAACGCCTTGTTGGATGGTTCTACAGGTTATTATAAATGGCTCCCTATTTGGGAGCCATGGTCACCTACTACTATACTTTGAGATGAGTCACTGACCCCTCCCCCCCCCCCTTCAAGGGTCAATCCTAGAGCTAGCCCTTGTATTTTACTCTTGGCTGCTTCAGAAGCTGTTAACAATTAAAGATTTTTTTTTTCTGCAGTGAGAGGGAGAAAGAGAAAAATCTGAGGGAATACTAGGAGCAACCAACCCCCTCCATCTTCGCAGCTGAGATTTATGGCCAGCTGCACCAGGAGTGGAGATGGAAAAAAATAAATAAGCTGAAAGAAGAGGCCCAGGTACTTGCAGAGGGGGGAATAAGCTAGAATGTTCACAAGTATGTATGAACTAATACATTATATATATATATATATATATATATATATGGTCCATTCACACGTCCGCAACTGTTTTGCGGTCCGCAAATTGCGGATCCGCAAAACACAGACACTATAAAATAAATGCCTTTTCTTGTCCGTGTCTGCGGACAAGAATAGGACATGTTCTATTTTTTGGCGAGGACGCGGAACGGAAGTGCACTGTGTGCTGTCCGCATCTTTTGCGGCCCCATTGAAGATGAATGTGTCCGCACCCGTTCCGCAAAATTGCGGAACAGATGCAGACCCATTCTGTGGATGTGTGAATGGACCCTTAGTGTGCAACATTCAAATACCCGCAACATGCTATGAATACTATCCAGCAGTGCTAATCAGTCACCCTATTTCTTATTTTGCTCTACTATTAGGGTCTCTTGCACAGATGAATTAGACAAAAATAAATAAGCGCAAACATTTTTTTTTGCCATCTGCTCTTTTGTTTTTTTGCTGTGGTTTTTGGAGCTGTTTTTTGCACACAGTGGGAGGTCATTTTTAAAAGACAGTTGTTTTACGTTGGTCTTTGATATCCCTCAAGCCGCTGGAGTAGATTTCACTCGTCATTTATGCCATGAAATTCACATAAATGATCATGAATATGCTGAGGCCAATGGTGCCACCCAGTGGCGAGGGTACAAACACCACGTGCGCCCAAATTTAGGAGCAGTGGCGTCTAAAAAACTGGGTTTGTGACAATTTTTTTTACACCAGTTTCTGATACAGGGGGTCATAATAATGAACCCTCGCATGTCTTACTACTAGTGTTTTCTTTATGGTGGTTTTCTGTTATAGAGAAAGTGTTGGGAAAAGAAGCAAGTAACAGCATGCTAAGTTTTTGAAAATAAGCCAGAAAGACAAAAAATTGCCACGTAATTAACAAAAAAAATTCAGTAGCCAAAAATTGCTTGTGTGTCCTGTGTTTCATATTTTCCACAGACCTTTAGCTAACATCTGGAGCTGGCATTTTTACAGCAAAAAAAACCTGTAACAAATGCAAAAATTCTGAAAAATGCCAGCAAATACTATGGGGGTAATTTATGATCCAAATTATCTTTCTGGCATGCTTTTTTGCCAATGAATCTGCGACTTTTCCCCTCTCACGCCACTTTTACGAGGTGGTGGAAAAAGGGGTCGTGGCGTGTGCGGGCTGATAGGCCCGTCTGATTCATCATTTTCTAAGACTGTTTTTGGCGTAGAAAATGACTTAAATCTACCCCAGCAAGGGAGCTGGCATAGATTTAAAGGGAGTCTGTCACCTACCTGACCGGTTTCAAACAGGTGACATTGTTCAGTGGGGCACAAAGACATGATACAGATGTTACCCGTGTTTAGTTCTTCAGATGCTTCAAATCGCCCTAAAAGTCATTTTTATCATATGCAAATGAGCCGTCGCAAGTGCCCAGGGGCGGAGAGTTTTCTGAAAAGTGCCCAAGTTCCCCCGCCTCACTCGCGCCTAACTCCGCCCCTTAGTAAGCTCAGGCCAGCCCTGTGGCTCTGTGACATCATATTTCCCTATAGACTGTTCGGGCATCACTGCCGGGCCCGGGCATGCGCAGTGTTCTGCCCACTGTGGGCAGAGGGACAGGGAAATGGAGTGCGCATGCACCAGTTACTGGCGTGAAATTGGCGCATGCGCACTCCATATCCCTGTCCCTCTGCCCACAGTGGGCAGAACACTGCGCATGCCCGGGCCCGGCAGTGATGCCCGAACAGCCTACAGGGAAATATGATATCACAGAGCCACAGGGCTGGCCTGAGCTTACTAAGGGGCGGAGTTAGGCGCGAGTGAGGCAGAGGAACTTGGGCACTTTCAGAAAACTCTCCGCCCCTGGGCACTTGCGACGACTCATTAGCATATGATAAAAACAACTTTTTGGGCGATTTGAAGCATCTGAAGAACTAAACACGGGTAACATCTGTGTCATGTCTTTGTGCCCCACTGAACAATGTCACCTGTTTGAAACCGGTCAGGTAGGTGACAGACTCCCTTTAAGCAAGTTGCAAGGCCAGCCGGCATCTCTACATAACTTAGGCACATCAAGCACCAGCGTTTTTAAAATAAAGGAGAACATGGTAAACCAGCACAAGGAACTGTTCAAATTCGAATCCAGGATCCCAGTACCACAAGGTAACATTGCTAACCACTGGGCTACCCTACATATATCTCAGCTGTAAGGTGGGATGCAGAAAAGTGAATGCCTTCACATGTGCCATTCTTTTGAAAGGGACTTTCGGAAATCTATGTGCCTGCCACCAAAAAAAAAACATTCAATTGAATGGAACGGATTTTCAGCCGCAGAAATCTCTGCAACAAAACCTGCCAAGTGGGAAGGCCCCCGAATACAGATATCTCGGACACATTTTTGTATGTTGGTGACAGTCAGAGCAAGCCCTGTCCTGAGCTAACAGAAACAAGCTGATTCCATGAAAGACCCCATATCATTTTTAAGATTTGGCAGAATAAATGAATCCAACAATCGTTTGGTTACAGCTTTGTGCCATCTATAGGTCTCAGCACAATGTTCTTACAATAATCCAGGGTTGGAAAAGACAAAGAAGCACCAAGAACAGCAATTGTCTAGCGTGTCTGAGGTTTAAATATTGTACTGAAATAATAATGTCAGAGTTCGAGATTGTAGAATTAGCATTTAACCTCACGCTGCACTCATTAACCCCTCTGATGCGTAACGGCAAGAGGATACAAAGCAAAGCAGAAGAAGAGAGACAGCAAAAAAGTCCTCCCTATCTCCAAGCTTACTGTCCCTGTGCTTGTGAAGCTCAGACAAGCACCGTCTGATAATCCTGTTTGGAGAGGTCTCCTGCTTGCTGATATATACCCTTTGGGATACAAGAGGGCTTAGCACTGCTTGATTTAGACTACATGGCCAGTGTTTAAATGCTTCACTTGCTGAGGAAAAAACACAGCTTAATACAGCTGTCTCCAATCCTGTCAAACAGCATTTGAGCAATGTGAGCGTGGACATGAAAGTATGTCTTCAAATATAATGTATTAAAAGTAACACCACAATGTAACGTTTCAGTCAGATTGATATAAATGTACTTACTGGTACATACAATAGGTATTTTTACAGGAAAAAACTTTGGCTACGTATATAAGGCTGCTTTCACACACTCGTGTGGGGCCCATAAAATACAGTCAATGTGATGGCGAGTATGGGACAATAGACCCGTGGCCAGGTTGGAACTCACAGCATCCTAAATCAGTATGATGTGGTGAGTTCAGCTCAAGCGAGCCGCAGTCGGTCCGGGAAATATGGAAAAACACACAGCCATGTGAAAGCAGCCCAAGACTTGAACTGGTATTCTTCTTTAGGCCTCATTCACACTTCCGTATAACGGATCTGTATTGATTGTGGCTTTTCGTTAAAGAAAGTTGGTGGTTTTGCTGACATTTCCATTTTTATGTATAGTTTTTCAATACTCTGCATGTTCCAACGGATCTATCAAAGGCTTGAATTTAAAATGTCTGTTCTATTTTTGCATATTTCACAGGTGAGCATGTTTTTTCAGTTTTTTAACCATCAGTTTTACAGTATTTGAACAAAAATGGTAAATCAGATGAACATATTGCGCATCTGTATTGGATTCGTACTTTCATACGGAAGTGTGAAGGGGTCCTTATTGTGCAGGAGGCTGTACAGAGTACCTCTGGGCCATTACAAGCTGATGTTAATTGTAAAATAACATTTTGCACGATACATACATCAGAGAAAGGGGCACACGTTTTTCAAAAAGGGGTGGCATTTGGATATTGGCGTGGATTAAGGCATTCTTACTCAGAAGCTGTTGTGCCTGAGGCCAAACAAGTAGATCATAGACTTTGAGACATGAAAGAAATGCTTGACTTTCTTTCAGTTTCAATTAAAGACCAAATTGTTATAATTTTCATTGACAATGGAAGCCAGTGCAGCAAGGTATGTAGTCCATCTTGTCCAAACATGTGTCTATCTATCTTAAAGGTGAAGTCCCAAAAGGCTTAGTATCCCAAGTTGCCTAATGCTGAACCCCAATTTTCCACAATAAAACATTTCTAAGCTAACTTATTGCTTATTAAGTATTTTCCATCGTCAATAACTACTACTGGTTTCATGAGTGGAGCCTCCCTATCCTGTTCCCTCTCTGGCCCCTATGTGATTTATTACCTGTGACCACAATAGTTTGATCTATTAGAAAAAGAGACTCCATGGTCACTGAAGCCATCACTAATATCACTTTATTGACAGATGCAGTCAGGGGAACATTATTTGGAATAAAAGAAAGCATCATACAGGCAACTGAGAGATCATGTTACATGGCATTTTATATTTTTCAGCGTGGTCAAACATTGCCCTGATATTGAACTCATAGTAAAATGAAAACTCCCACAGCAACAGTAAATACAATAGAATAACCCTTTTCTCCCCTGCCACTCTCACCCCCCACCGGTGTTTGTTTGCCTTGGTGCAGGAGCCCCATACACACCATGTCACATATGCTGGCACTAACTGACCTCAGCAATCAAGCACTGGAGACTGCTGAGGTGAGTGACTGGTTCCACATGTTTGTGTATGGGATGTCAATGCTGCAGCCAGGAGGATGATGCCAGCGCTGCGGGATCAGAAACAACAGGGGGGAAAAATTGCAAATTTCACATCTATTGTTGCTATGGGGGGGGAGTTAGAAGGGTTGTCCGAGAATCAAAACTTCTAGTCAATGGGAACTGGACCACTCTAAGAGAACCTTGTTGTGGACACTAGCAAATCCATATAATAATCTGATAGTTTTCAAACCTGTATAATCTACTGCATCAGGCCAGGGCTTATAAAGATTGTCTTATAATGTAAGAGGTTGCTACCAAGCACTCCCTTTTTCTTAGTTTAAAGAGGACTTTCAGTTTCCAACAACATCCTTTAAAATAATCATTTATGAAGGTAGCTGTCATTCTGTAATGTGGTTCTTTTACCTATCTTCCTTTTAGGCATTGGTCACAATGCACGCAATTGGTCAGCTCTTTCTTATTTCCTGTGATGTTATGTCCATAGGCGTGTATATGCAACTAGCTGGTGGGAGGAGCTATACAGTAGCTGGGTGTTATTAAGGGAGTTGCTGGAGATCGGGTAGATGAAGGAGAAGTGCATGATAGGTTTGGTTGGATACAGCAACAGAAAGTACTACACACAGGATGTAATAAACCAGTGATTTGTTTACATAGTGAAGACTGGTCAGGAAAGTCCAAACTGAAGAAGAGAAAAAGTATGGGAAATATGTACATGAGGTGCGCAAATACATGAGCATATCTATAATAAACTATAATAATCCCGGAATACCCCTTTAAGGCTTACTGACACAACTCCTGGACCTCTTGCAGTTCATCAGAACCAGAGCTAGAGCCCCATAAAAGCCTATAGTACACTCACTCCGAATCTGATAAACCACAGGAGGGCCAGATCTTGCATCCATAATTCAGGCACAAGCAAGCATCCATGTGTGAAAGCGGCCTATTACTTAGTAAATCATTTGCCACTTGCTTGCTATGTCAAGATAACTATTCAAATTATCAGACTACAGTAGCACAATAACCATGTCATAATGACAAACAGTATGAGACAAAACCTAGATTAATATAAAACTTTTAGGGGGGAGAGTTATCAAGTTTCTACACCAGTTTTCTGGTGTATAAAAGTTGCACATTTTGGTGCAACTTCTAGTTTGCAAAATAATTTGCCATTATTTTAGCTTTTTCCAACACACTTGACACTTTCCCAAAAAGTAGGCAAGGTGTTAGTGGGAGGAGGCGGGTTGCAGGCGGGATATCCGTGGCCCAACTCATTTAACATGTGTGCCAGAAAATTGGTGTACATTACACCAGAAATCTAGTCCCAGCTGCAGTACATTTCATTTCTTATGCACATGCGTTCCTGTGTTAATTACCCCCCTCACACACACTAAATCCTACATTACATTGTTTAAAAAAGTTGTCCAGTCGATATATTTTTTAAAAGGGTCAGAATGTCACTCCCGGATCCCTGTTCATCTCACTCTATCAACACAATGAAATGACAGATAAACCAATAATTGACTAAGGCTGCGGCAAGTGATTGGTTGAGCGGTCATTTCCTGTGTGTTGGTAGCGACTTGGAAGTAGAGACTAGGGAGGATAGGGTAAGTGTTGGAACAGGGACACAATAAGGTGTGTATGATTTTTTTTATAGCATACAACCCAAAAAAAATGTTATTAGCTGGACAACCTCTTCAGCATTCAGAGAGACACCTGGTCCTCTGTTACTTTTCTCTTATTCGTCAGTGTAAAGGCGAATCTTCCATGATATAATCCTTGGCGTGATATTGAAGAATGTCAGAAGATCAAAAATGATAGGCTGGAGTGCATGAGCAGAGTGCCTGTTAAGAATGAAGGTCCCCTAGTGCTCCTAAGGTCCTTTTGCTGGTCACTGAGAACATACATACTGTAACTCTCTAGTGATACTATTTAAATATGAGAACTAGTTTGAGATTAGGCATATATACAGCAAATAATTCTTGTGATTTATCTGTAAATCCCCATCACAGAGACAAGAGGCTAAGAGGTTAATATTCTTTTGATCTCATCTCATGTCTACACTGTGCACTTTCTTCTAGTAAAGTGGCAATATGGAACCATATTTACTGCAGCTTGTGCAGGAAAGAACAGTAGACAGACGTTCCAAGCAGAGACCGCTTCTCTATATCGATTGTTGGCACACAGGCTTATTCAGCAACCAGAAAGTCTACATGAAGATAAGCTTGTGGGATGGTTTGGAAAGGCTTTCCCTTCAATAAACTATGCAGTAAACAAGCAAAGGGTTAGTGGCACCTGTCTATTGCGTGTTAATAGACTGCAAAGGGAAGGAAAATGGGAATCCCCAAAGTGAATCCATCCATTAAAGCATAAAGGCAATAATCCTCTTTGATTATATGTCATAAGATGGCAGAATATCTATATGTTTACTACTACATTTTTATAAACCTTTTATAACATCAGGTATTTTCATTGGTTATATTATATCTCAGCATTTACTTTTTGGCACATGGCCTACTAACATTGGTTATTTTAAATCTGGAGTTCTGGACCCATTTTTTGGTACATGGCCTACTAACATTGGTTATTTTAGATCTGGACACATTTTTTGGTGCAACGTCTATTAAAGGGGCTCTGCAGTTTGTTTAAACTGATGATCTATCCCCTGGATAGATCATCAGCATCTGACGGGCGGGGGTCCGACACCCGGGACCACTGCCGATCAGCTGTTTGAGAAGGCAGCGGCGCTCCAGCAGCGCCGAAGCCTTCTCACTGTTTACCGCTGGCCCAGTGACGTCACGACTTGTATCAACTGGCCTGGGCGCGGCTAAGCTCCGTTCACTTGAATGGAGCTTAGCCCCGCCCAGGCCAGTTGATACTAGTTGTGACGTCACTGGGCCAGCAGTAAACAGTGAGAAGGCCACGGCATTGCTGGAGCGCCGATGCCTTCTCAAACAGCTGATCGGTTGGGGTCCCGGGTGTCGGACCCCCGCCGGTCAAATGCTGATGATCTATCCAGAGGATAGATCATCAGTTTAAACAAACTGCAGAACCCCTTTAACATTGGTCATTTTAGACCTAGACACAATTTTGGTACATGGTCTACCACCATTGGTTATTTTAGGTCTGGACACATTTGTTTTGGTACATGGTCTACTACCATTGGCTATTTTAGATCTGGACACATTTGTTTTGGTACATGGTCTACTACCATTGGTTATTTTAGATCTGGACACATTTGTTTTGGTACATGGTCTACTACCATTGGTTATTTTAGATCTGGACTCATTTGTTTTGGTACATGGTCTACTACCATTCGTTATTTTAGATCTGGACACATTTGTTTTGGTACATGGTCTACTACCATTGGTTATTTTAGATCTGGACACATTTGTTTTGGTACATGGTCTACTACCATGGGTTATTTTAGATCTGGACTCATTTGTTTTGGTACATGGTCTACTACAATTCATTATTTTAGATCTGGACACATTTGTTTTGGTACATGGTCTACTACCATTGGTTATTTTAGATCTAGACTCATTTGTTTTGGTACATGGCCTACTACCATTCGTTATTTTAGATCTGGACACATTTGTTTTGGTACATGGTCTACTACCATTGGTTATTTTAGATTTGGACACATTTGTTTTGGTACATGGTCTACTACCATTGGTTATTTTAAATCTGGACACATTTTCTGGTACATGGTTTACTTTTTCTGTTCGCAAAACATTGAAGCAATAATCTCAACATCCACTTTGTATCAAAATATACTTCTAATATCACTGCAATATATTTGGAAGGGCAGATTATGTTTGAAAAATGTTTTAAGTACAAATCTATATAAATTGTAATTCCAATCACACTATATTCTTTAACCCCTTAATTTTTCCTCCCCACGTTCCAATAGCCATTCCTTTTTTTTTTTTTTTTTTTCTTCACATAGCCATATGACGCAGGGAGATGCAGCAGAGGCCGTGCGGGGATCAGGAGTGACATGTGTCCATCAAGTTCAACCAAGGGATACATGAGGATGTGAATTTTAGAAAAAGGAGAGTGAGACCCAGATTTCTACACATTTTCAAAAGTATTGGTGTTATTTATTTTGAAGAATTCATCTAAACCGTTTTTAAAACTGTCCACTGTTCCAGCTGTGACCACGTCCGAAGGTAGTCCATTCCACATATTCACAGATCTTACAGTAAAGAAGCCTTGCCGCCTCTGGAGACTATACTTTTTTTCCTCCAGACATTGGCCGTGCCCCTTGTCTTTTTCAGGGATTTTACATAGAATAGCTTTTCACCACATCCCTAAATGGTGATATTAACATAATGGCTTCCGTCACAGAAAGGATGGATATACTGTAGTAGTTTTAAAAATCTGCTATATTTGAAATGATATACATACATATTTCATTGCATTTTAATATTAGCATAGAAAAATTTCTGTTACCTGAAAAAACCCTGGGGGCATGGGTCCTCCTGGCATTCCATCATTTGGAGGCATGTTGCCCATCACAGGACTGGGAGCAGCAGCTGCACTCTGTAGCAAAAAAAAAAAGACCGCATTAACATGATGTCTCTTACCAAGAGAAGTTACTTGATGAGTGTAGATGACCAAAGCCTTCAGTTCTGTATCACTTTTTCATCACTCAGAACAATGGAGTACAACAGGGAAATAAAGGTCCTACTGCAAAATTACACTGAAGCCCATTTCATTTCTTGGACTGGATTGCTTGATGGTTATCCAACTACCCACTATCTCCTTCCTATCCTTTTTAGGAGACAGGTTTGACATAACCTCCATGACTTGGTTCCTCATGCAGTTGTTTTCTAATCTTGAACACAGAGGACAGGCCCAACCTACAGTGGGCACACTGCTCCCCATAGCAACCACATGGGCTACCTCTATGGTAAGGTAGTTATTTTGGTATTACAATATCCAAAAGTTAATGGCCCTTATGTATGTATGTGATTAGGCCTAGGTCTTATTGTCAAATGTGCCAAAATCTGGTGCAATTTGGCACATTTGGTTTTAGAAAATATCCAGTGCACCTAGCTTACTAAGTGGGTGTAGATAAATAGTAAAGGAGTTATGACTTAATGTGAAAGAGGACAAGAGTTAAGATGCAACATATTGCACCAAAATTGCTCCACAAAATTCTGTTGCAAAGTAAGCCAATCAATACAGGGTATATAGTTAAACAAAGGTGTCTTGCCAAATGCCAAATTTATCATCCTGCCTGAGCTAATGTGTTTTATCTGGCACATGTCTATATAACCAATCTAAGTTTACTCCATCTACAGGATTAGTAAATCTGCCCCAGTGTGTGTAATGCTACACACTGAATGACTGCTTCTACAGAACAGTTGTGGTATTTTGTCCTTTGGTGTGAGAAAAATGCTTCCAAGCCTTGGACACAGACTTGGTTATGGATTTGTTATGGATTGTGCCCTCTGCACTGCTAAGAGTGAAATGGTCATGCGATGCAAGGGGAGCAGATCTTCGCTGTGCCAGCGACTGGCTGCAGTGGCGTCAAACAGAAAGTTTATATATAAGGAGTGCAGTGGAGCAGACGAGGAGCAAAGGAGCTGGGACCCAGCACCAGGAAGCAGGTAAGTATGCTTCCATTTAAAAAGTTGCATCACCCCTTTAAACATACCGCTATTATCAGAAATGCTCCTTTTAGTTGTCTTACTTGTCTGCCAATAATCCGTGGGTCTGCAGCCTGTTAATAAATCTATAGGGGATTTCCTTGCAGGCCTGGGTGTTATAGGAGCATTCCAGTTGCTAAAAGGAACAGTTCCAATAATAACAATATTTTAGGGAGGATCTGTCTAACCAGTTTCCTAACATAGTTTGTTAGGTGGAAATTTGTAACCATCCCTACAGCTCTACGATGACAAAGCTTTGAATCCAAAAAGTTGCCAAAGCTCTATATACATTACTTTTGTCCTATAATAGAGAGCTAAGCTGTGAGGGTGACACAATGTATTACCTATACACAATACATTTCTATAGTGTTGTATGCACAGTATAATGTTACATACAGTGAAGTCACTTGTTTTTAGGTTATTTTACGACTATCTCACTGCAGACTATAAGTAGTTTGAGAAGTCTGGTGACTGTAATAACCTAATTCTCTCCTGTCACTTATTGTCTGCATGGCAGCTGCATCTTCTCCTCCAAGGCTGCCAATTCCAGGCTGTCAAATCATGGCTTTATAACAGCCATCCTAAACTGCTAGTTCAGGTAATCGAAGGGTTACAGCACGCGGAGACAGGATATTTTATTTAAGCATATCTTTCAGCTGAAGACATCCTCTCTAGGGGAAACCATTTGGCACGCTCCTAACTGCTGAAGGGCGGAAGTGTTTAACCAAAGTTGTGTCTTGTTACTATGACAACAACCGACTTCCAACCGTTTATCAAACTTGGCACAGAAATCACATTCCCTCAACAGCAAGCACTATCATTGAAGACAGTGCGCTTCGCTCTGTATGAGAGTTACTCGCCTCTGAAGTGGGCAGGGCACATGGCATATGGTGTACTTACACAAGAATACTTTGTTTTCCAGAACTTTTGAGTCATTGCACTTTGTTCGAGGCATAGTTTGAAGCTATGGTCCTTTGCTAAATCCATGCCTTCTAATTGCCCTACTGCCACTTGGAATTACTTCACCCTATATAAGAGATTATCTACATGGCATAGGGAGAGGACTAAGGCTGGGTTCACACAGGCGAGATTTCCGCACGGGTGCAATGCGTGACGTGAACGCATTGCACCCGCACTGAATCCGGACCCATTCATTTCCATGGGGCTATGCACATGAGCGGTGATTTTCACGCATCACTTGTGCGTTGCATGAAAATCGCAGCATGCTCTATACTGTGCGTTTTTCACGCAACGCAGGCCCCATAGAAGTGAATGGGGCTGCGTGAAAATCGCAAGCATCCGCAAGCAAGTGCAGATGCGGTGCGATTTTCAAGCATGGTTGCTAAGATGAAAGTCTATTCACTGTATTATTTTCCATTATAACATGGTTAACAGCATTCTTTAATAAAGAATGCTTAGTAGAAGGTCAATTGAGGGTTAAAAAAAAAAAATTATTACTCACCTCCTCCAATTGATCGCGTAGCTGCCGGTCTCCTGTTCTTTCTTCAGGACCTGTCAAAGGACTTGTGGTGACATCACTGTGCTCATCACATGCTACATCAAATGATACATCACCATGGTGATGGACCATGTGATGAGCTCAGTGACGTCACCACAGGTCCTTTGACAGGTCCTGAAGAAAGAACAGGAGACCGGCAGTTACGCGATCAATTGGAGGAGGTGAGTTAATTTTTTAATTTTTTTTTAACCCTCAATTGACCTTCTACTAAGCAATCTGTATTAAAGAATGCTATTATTTTCCCTTATAACCATGTTATAAGGGAAAATAATACAATTTACAGAATACTGAACCCAAACCCGAACTTCTGTGAAGAAGTCCGGGTTCGGGTCTGGGTACCAAACATGCCGATTTTTCTCATGCAAAACGCAATAAAACGCTTTGCACTCGCGGGGAAAAATCGCACATGTTCCCGCAACACACCCGCATCTTTTCCCGCAACGCCCGTGTGAACCCAGCCTAAGGGATCTCTCAGTGACATTAGCAGATCACATAGGATGATGGACATGTGCTGTTGTTCTTCTGTTGTCACCCAATGGCTGCATGGACTGTTGCTATGCAACGGCCCCAGCAAATTCCAGTAGATGCCTCATTATGTGTAAAGTCAAAACAGCACTGGCTTCAGACAACATGATTTCAGGTAAGAACTATCATGAAAATTCAGAGTTTCCATTCAATACTGAAAGGGAGTCTGTCACCAAGAAAGTCACTGTTCAACTAGGTACAGTGCCTTGTAGGGAATATAACGATACCTTTCACCTAGTGATCTACTGCTTCATTCTCGAGAAAAACTACTTTTAATCTTTATACAAATGTGCTAAGTGCACCGAGGGTGAGTCCAACCCTTGAGTCACGGCCTGCCCTGTGAGTGATCTGAGAAGATCTGTCAGATTTGCTGCACGTTAATCTATCTGACAGATTGCTTTGTTGTGGCTTTGGGCAGGATCCCACCCCCTCACAGGTTCTGCTCATTAGTTAGTTAGTGATGCTATTTATACCTGCCTCTCACTATAGCCCTTGCGGTTTATAGTTTCTCCTGGAGTTCTCTGCTGGTGTTTGGTGGATCTCCTTCTCCCAGTTCGTCTTCAGTTAAGCCCTCCTTCCTTCCCTTCTGTTGTTTGTACTGGCTAGGCCTTACGTAGACGCTGGTTCCTTCATCTTGTGAAAGGAATTGGTTGTCTCATCTCCTGCTCCCTAGCTGAGGGTTTGTGTCAGTTGCAGCAGAGCTTATGTTCGAGTGCATGAACACTTCTACCATCGAGATTTATTAATGTTGGTAGCAGTCAGGGAAAGGCTCAGGGATTGTCAGGAGGTGACCTTTCCCTGTTCCCTAGCTGTGGGGCCTAGCCTGCTGTTTTGTTTAATTTTGATGTGTTTGGTTTGCTTCCTTTCCCTCAACTTCTGTGACATTATAAACCGCCAATATACCGTCATTTTTTTTCCCTTGCTCCGTGCAAAATGGAAGCTGTTGATACTCTGGTTGATCGCATGCAGAAATTATCTTGGAAGGTAGCAGACCTACGTAATTCAGTTGCACTGTGTCAGGGATCTCTGGCGTCTGGCGCCGCTGGTGGCCTTGAACCAAAGGTCGCTCTCCCAGATAGGTTTTCCGGGGGAAGTGATAACTTTGTTCGGTTCAGTTCAGGGAGTCTTGTAAATTATATGGGTGACTGACTCGGAGTGGAATGACCCTGCACTCCATAGTCAGTTCTGTCAGGGGCTGTCTCAGAAACTAAAAGACGCCCTTGCGTTTCATGAAAATCCAGATTCTGAGGTAGAAATGCAAGGTTCCCCTCAGGCAGGAGGCACTGTCATTTGGGGAATCTGTCCCTCCTGTCCCTCGGGGTACAGTGACACTTGAACCAGGGACTGGAGAGGAACCTATGCAGTTAGGTCAGGTCTCTTCTTGCTTTGGTAATAGGAACTCTAGATTACAGAGAAGACTGTTATTTCTGGAATAAAGAAGGACATTTCGTTAATGTGTGTCCTTTTATTAAGCCTCAAAGTGGTAATGAAAAACAAAAGGGGGGTTCTTTAAAAAAAAAGTTCCCTTACTCTTTGTAGCGTGAATGAAGAGTCAGAACAGGTATATTTGTATTCTACCTGCGGTACCCGATTCCTCCTGCCTGCTATGGTGGCGCTAGACTCTGAAAATATTGAATTAGAAATATTTGTTGACAGTGGCGCAGGGTTTAATCTTGTTGTTTATCAATTTGTCATGGTTTTAGAACTAGCGCATTAAGCAAAGAGATATCAGTGTTTGCTATAGATTCCGCTCCTCTCAAAAATGTCTAACTCATATTGTGAAGGATATTCATTTGAGGTTGGGTGATTCTCATGTTGAATCCATTTCTTGTTTTGTTCTTAAAGGTTTGCCTGCTCTGCTGGTTCTGGGTTTACCATGGTTGACCAAACATAATCCTACCATTGATTGGCAAACTAGACAAATCAGTAATTGGAGTGATTTTTGTATGGACAACTGTCTCGGCGAATCTATTTCTGGGGTATCCACTAAGGTGTTACCTCCGTTTCTTTCTGATTTTTCGAACGTATTCTCGGAGGGTGGAGATCAGGAGTTGTTGTTAGAGTATGATTGTCCGATCAATTTTATTCCCGGAGCAAAATTTCCGAAATCTCGGTTATATAATCTTTCCCAACCTGAAAGAGTAGCTATGCGGGAATATATTGACGAGAGTTTGACAAAAGGAGATATTAGACCATCTAAATCACCTATGGCAGCGGGCTTCTTTTTTGTAAAAAAAAAAAAAGACGGGTCCCTTAGACCATGCCTAGATTTCCGGGAACTGAATCTCATTACTGTCCATGACCCTTATCCCCTTCCCTTTTATTCCGGATCGATTTGATCAGATTGTCGGTGCCAAGGTGTTTTCTAAGTTGGATTTAAGAGGGGCTTATAATCTGATAAGAATCGGGGAAGGGGATGAATGGAAGACGGCCTTCAATACCCCTGAGGGTCACTTCAAGAACCTGGTTATGCTCTTTGGTTTAACTAATGCCCCGGCAGTCTTCCAGAACTTTATCAATAGCAATTCGGTGGGAGAAAAAGGAGAAGGGAGAGGCGCTCATAGGGTGGTGGGTAGCAGTTATGTGGTTTGACGACGTGGTTGAAGTGTGCTCACCTTTTGGTGTTGTGCGGGTTGGAGCACAACGTCCGTGAAGGCAGGTACACGTGGAGAAAAAAAGGGGGGGGGGGGTTTTGGGTGGTCGGTGTGATGCCAGTACCCGTTCGGTCCCTTAGGTGGAGTTGCCAAGGACTCCTAGGGACTGTGAAGGAAGAAATTGCTGGTTTGTGTGCGGATGCACACAGTAGGGTATTTGTTTGGCGCAGAAAAGATGACCTCAGTCAGCGGACTTTTGATGAAATAGCTGTTTTTATTGTTTCGGTAGACAACGCGTTTCGGAGTTTATAACTCCTTTATCAAGTCTTATGCGGCGTCAGCAAAAAGCGGCGCTCCCAGCTAAACCAGACGCTCCAGCCATCTGGCCAGTCTTTTTGCTGACGCCCCATAAGACTTGATAAAGGAGTTATAAACTCCGAAATGCGTTGTCTACCGAAACAATAAAAACAGCTATTTCATCAAAAGTCCGCTGACTGAGGTCGTCTTTTGTGCGCCAAACAAATACCCTACTGTGTGCATCCGCACACAAACCAGCAATTTCAGAACTTTATCAATGACATCTTTCATCATTTGTTGGGGAGGTTTATCGTTATTTACCTCGATGACATACTGATTTACTCACCCGATATGGAGACTCTTTAGGATCATTTAAGACAAGTATTATTGATCCTTCGGGAGAATAAATTGTATGCAAAGTTGGAAAAATGTGTGTTTACTGTTCAGGACCTGCAGTTTCTGGGTAACTTACTTTCTACCTCAAGTTTTCGCATGGATCCCGAAAAGGTCCGTGCGTTACTAGATTGGGACCAGTCGGAGAATCAGAAAGCTCTGATGCAGTTTTTAGGATTTACTAATTACTACAGGAAGTTCATCCTGAATTATTTCTCTATTGTCAAACCTTTGACCGATATGACTAGGAAGGGCGCTGACTTCTCTGTCTGGTCGGAAGAGGCATTAAAGGCTTTTTCTGCAATTAAGGAATGTTTTGCTTCCGCTCCCATTCTGATGCAACCCGATGTGTCTCAACCCTTCATTGTGGAGGTTGACGCGTCAGAAGTGGGAGTCGGAGCAGTTTTGTCACAGGGTCCCTCTCCTAGCAAATGGCGTCCGTGTGCTTTTTTTCTCTAAGAAACTCTCTGCCGCCGAAATAAATTATGATGTTGGGAATAGAGAGTTGTTGGCCATCAAATTGGCCTTTGAGGAATGGCGTCATTGGCTAGAAGGAGCAATTCATCCGATTAAGGTAATTACTGACCATAAGAATCTGGCTTACCTGCAATCAGCAAAGTGTCTGAACACTAGGCAGGCTAGATGGTCATTATTCTTTACCAGGTTTAATTTTGTGGTCACTTATCATCCTGGGATCAAAAACGTCAAAGCGGATGCTTTGTCACGTAGCTATCCTGGGGGAAGGGGGATGACTCGGAGGATCCCGCTCCGATTTTGGCTGATGGGGTGGTGGTATCCGCTCTTCATCCCGAGTTGGAAACGGAAGTGTTGGGGGCTCAAGGTGAGGCACCTGATTCCAGTCCTCCAGGGAAGTTGTTTGTTCCTTCAGAACTGCAACACAAGGTGTTCAAGGAACATCATGATACTGTCCTTGTGGGACACCCTGGGAGTAGATCCACGGTGGATCTTATTTCCCGGAGAATCTGGTGGCCATGTTTGGTTAAATGTGTTGAGGGCTATGTAGCAGCTTGTGAGACCTGTGCACGTGCCAAGGTGGCTCACACTCAGCCATCAGGTTCTCTTATTCCTTTGTTCATTCCATCTCGTCCTTGGACGCATTTGTCCATGGACTTCATCACGATTTACCAAGTTCCTCTAGGAAAACTGTGATTTTGGTGGTGGTGGAGCGCTTCAGTAAGATGGCTCACTTTGTAACATTATCAGTTTTGCCCAATTGATAACATCGTGAAATTACACGGCATCCCCTCAGATGTGGTGTCTGATATGGGGACGCAATTTGTCTCCAGGTTTTGGAAGGCATTTTGTACTCGTTTGGGTATTCAGTTGTCTTTCTCTTCGGCTTTCCATCCTCAGTCGAATGGACAAACTGAGCGCACTAACCAGAACCTGGAGACTTATTTGAGGTGTTTTGTCGCTGAGAATCAGGAAGAATGGTCCTCGTTTTTGTCCTTGACTGAGTTTGCCTTAAATAACAGGAGTCAACTGATAAGTCACCATTTTTTGGCGCATATGGTTTTCACTCTCAGTTTGGTACTTTTTCTGGGACTGAATCTTCTGGTATACCTGAAGAGGAGAGATTCTCTTCTTCATTGTCTTCTATCTGGTGGAAGATTCAGGTTAATTTGAAAAAGATGGGCAAAAGATATAAACGGATGGCTGACAAGAGACGTATGACTGGTCCGGACCTGTGTGCGGGTGTGGTTTATTGGTCCTTACAAAATCTGGCCTGGAAGATCCATAATGTGTTTCACAGGTCCTTGTTGAAGAAGTATGTTGAACCTGCTGAACCATCTACTTTGCCTCCTCCTCCTGTCTTGGTAGATGGTAATCTGGAGTTTTAGATCTCCAGAATACTCAACTCGGGGTTCACTTCAGTACCTGGTGCATTGGAGGGGATATGGTCCTGAGGAAAGAATGTGGGTTCCGGCTACCGATGTCAATGCTAGCAGCCTTGTGAACGCCTTTCACAGGGCACACCCGGAGTTGGTCCTGGGTGCCTGGAGGTCACCCGTAGAGGGAAGGGGGGGTACTGTCAGGCCCTGCCCTGTGAGTGTTCTGAGAAGATCTGTCAGACTTGCTGCACATGAATCTATCTGACAAATTGCTTTGTTGTGGCTTTGGGCAGGATCCCACCCCCTCACAAGTTCTGCTTATTAGTTTTTTAGTGATGAGATTTATACCTGCCTCTCACTATAGCCCTTGCAGTTTATAGTTTCTCCTGGAGTTCTCTGCTGATGTTTGGTGGATCTCCTGCTCCCAGTTCGTCTTCAGTTAAGTCCTCCTTCCTTCCCTTCTGTTGTTTGTACTGGGCCTTAGGTAGACGCTGGTTCCTTCATCTTGTGCAAGGAACCGATTGTCTTTTAGCCTGAGCGTTTGTGTCAGTTGCAGCAGGGCTTATGTTCGAGATTTGTTTATGTTGGTAGCAGTCAGGGGAAGGCTCAGGGATTATCAGGAGGTGACCTTTCCCTGTTCCCTAGCTGTGGGGCCTAGCCTGCTGTTTTGTTTGATTTTGTTGTGTTTGGTTTGCTTTCCTTCCCTCACCTTCCATGACACCTTGTTCTCCTGGTTTCTCAGCCAGCCCCTTCTTCTCCTTAGTGATTGATAGAGTCAGGTTTCTGCGTAGTCATTTCACCCGGCCCTGTCAATCAAGGAGAAAAAGAGGCTGGCAGAGGAAGCAAAGGAGCAATAGTGCACAGAGGGACTTCGGCCCACCTTCAGTGCACTTAACTGCTCATTTGCATAAAGATGAATATTACTTTTTCACCAGAATGAAACAAAGAATCACTAAGTGAAATGTATTACATTCAGCTAAGCTAGCCCTACAAGGCATTGTGTCTGGTTTAAGAATGAACTTCTTTGTGACAAACTCTCTTCAAAATAAGACAATATGAAGAAAATTATTTTTACACTGGCACAATATGTCTACAAAAGAAAAAAAATTCCTTTAATATGTTGTTATATTGCCTTGATGAAGTATTACATATCTCATTCATATGGAGAGCAGCTTTCAAACTCTGCTGCTTTCCCTTGCCATGTACATAAGATAGTTGTCGTCCAAATGCTCATTGTCCTGACAGCTATTTCCTCTGACTTTCAGAAAAATTCACACAGTCTACTTAGACGTATGACTAATCTCAATATTTTCTATGGATTTTTTTTTTTTTTTTTACTATGGTACATTGCTGCTCAAACGTGTCCTTTAACCATAAGGTTCTTCAGCTTTTGGGCTGTGAAAGCAATAGGAGTACAGGGAAGTGGGCACCAATATTTTATGATCTAGTAGGGACAGATCTCAGCATATTTTAAATAAAGAGGCTGTCTGGATGATGGTGATGATGATGGCTGTCTGGTCCTTCTCAATAAACTGGAAACAAGCAATACTGATTAAATGTGTGGTTATTTTCTCTGTGTCAAAAAGTCCAGAATGCAAAGACTGGCAGGTGGACACAGTAAAACAGGAGAGACTGGGGATTGGTGAATTAGGGCTATTTAACAATTTTTCTTAAACCTTTTGATCTTGATTAAATAAAAAAGATAATGGCCAGACAAGTCCTTTAAAGGCAATGAACACCTAGGGTGGGGGAGGGAGGGATTTTTTTTAAATGTTTACATTACTGTACAGTACTGAAGGATGGTGTTATGGAACTTGTACTGCGTATGGATCCATCTGCCCAGCTTCTGCACTGTATAGCGCGTGCGCCGATTAAAGAGGCATTCGATTTCAAGGCCAGGAGTGATTACCTCTACATCTCCTGGCCCTGTTTCTCAAAATGTTGGGGGCATGACTGGCAAAGAAAATGAAAGGAGCCTCGGGTACAACTGCAACACCCTTGTTGCACTAAGGAGCTAATATGCATAAAATTAAAAGGCTTAATTCTCCAGATTTGGGCCACTTATTTCACGTTATAAGATGAAAGGTGAAACATTCTTTTTTTAAAATACAAAATGATTTTTGCCCAAAATGAATGAAATGCAATCCTAAAAATTTTCCCCAGTAGGTCTTTTTGTTCATGGATTCCATGTGTATTTGTGAGGAAAAAATGTGTATATCTTTGTGTGAAAGCATAAGCACACAGGGTTACAGAATGACCCCACAGATTAATTTGGCACAATTTACAGCGTAGGAACAGATTCATAGCACTGATCAGATAATCGAAAGGTCCATCAAAGGTTACTAAAATCACATTTTTATTACTACAGGGCAAGATGGAATGTGAGACCGAAAAAGTTTAGAAGACATTGGGAAACATTCCTCAATGTGTTTGTGTGCCATACATTGGTGCGGATGCATTTTGATTGTAGGCTAGCATGTGCCATTATACTGAATAAACCATGCCTACCGCTCTTACAAATTTCCTTTATTTTTTTTTTCAATCATTTCTTCTTTTAGACTTTTTTATTAAATTAATATGCAATATCTTTACAATGAACAACAGTGAATAGTTGCTTCAGATGACTAGTTTCACACCAGTGTATGGCGCACAGGAGGAAACAATAGTTTTAAACTTCTGGTTCATGTGAAGGGCAATACTGATATGTGTCCTTTATTAGAAAGAGACAGCTGAGGGTGGGTAACACACAGGATTCAGAAAGGAGAATGCACTAGATCCAATACTGGAATTACATTATATGCCATAAATTATTAGGAGGTGGTTAAGAAGTTTAGTGCCTTAAGGAACTGGGAATATAAGGGTTAAGCTGCTTAAAATTCAGATATTGCCTGACTGCCGTCATTGCTCCTCTATCACCTCCTTCTCTGCTTCCACATCGCATCGGCCAAGGGAGAAAAGTACCTTGCTCAGCAAAGCCTCCTGCATATCAATGAGCTTAGATTCAGCAGAGAGAGGGGGAGAGCACGGGTGAGGTGGCGGAGGATGGGGGAAGGGAAAGAGAGGAACATAAGCCACTGAAGGGGAATAAGGAGTTGACAAGTAGTATGGATATAATGTGCGGTGCTGAAAAATAGAGGGTTTTCACTCTAGATGAGGGGCAGTACTAAATAATATAGAGAATAAAATACAGTATAAAAGTGTCACAGATGTAGGCATTTCGCTTAAAAAGAATAAATGATAGATTTTTTGATCATGACCATTCTGAAACAAAGGCGTGAATGAAACAACGGGTCATAATGATGAGTGATTTTCTACACCATTGACCATGTACAGAGTATGCAGCATGTCCAGGCACGGATTGGCCCACAAGGGAATCCATTAGTGGGCCCCTGAGCATGGTGGGCCCCCAGTCCCCCACCTCTTGCATACATGGCACAACAGACTGACTGCACTACATACAGAGAGACAGCCTACAGCAGTAATCGGCAACCTTCGGCACTCCAGCTGCTGTGAAACAACTCCCAGCATCAGGGGCGTAGCTAAAGGTTCATGGGCCCTGGTGCAAGAGTTAGGCTTGGGCCCCCCTTCCCTCAGTGCTTTGTGTGTCTTCTTATGCAGCACAAGGGTCTTTGGGCCCCCTCAGGCTCCTGGGCCCGGTAGCGACTGCTACCTCTGCACCACCTATAGCTATGCCCCTGCCCAGCATTCATACTTACTTGGCTGTTCTTGTAACTTCCATGGAAGTGAAAGGATTCTTGGAGTTGTCATTTCAGAACAGCTAGGGTTGCTGATCCCTGGCCTACAGCCTCTCAACCAGCCTAGGTATCCATATTAGATATTTAAGAAACAGTTTATTATTATAGACACATCAGGTGGCCGAGATGACTTCTATGTACATAGTTAGGCCACAAAGTACCCTTTTTCCCTAGGTACCTGCCTTCTCATAGTTCAGGGACCCCTATAATCAATGATCTTAACTTGCATCTTGCTGCCGTCTGTAACTGGGCGAGCAGGTAGCATTTACATGTAGTGAATGAATTTTACTGGTGGGCCCTAGGCATCCCAGTCCGACACTGAGTATGTTGAACGTTCCTCATGATAAATTCAGGCTACAAAAAAATCTGCCATAGTCAAAAATCCAATTATTTCAGCATCCAACATGGAACATTTTTGCATCTTGGAACAGGTGCTTTGTGTGGGTCATTTCCTTGACATGCATACCGAAGAACTTTAGTGTTGATTTAGCCTTTATTTAAAACATGCATTTTTATTACTATTTTACCACAATTTTAGAAACTGGAATTGCTTTTACTACTACTTAGGGATGATTTACACAACAGCGTTTTCCATCTATGTGCTGTCTGAGCTGCACCCACATAGCAGACGGACCCATTTACATAAACGGAGTAGTTCAGACATTTGTTTATCTTCTTGGAACGTTGGTTCATGAAGAGAAAAATCTCAGCATGCACCATTTTTGTGCCTTTTCCATCTCAGACTCAAAGGGGTTATTTATCAAAACTTGCTTAGTTGCCCATGGCAACAAATCAGTTTCCACATTTCATTTTCCAAAGGAGCCCTGAAAAATAAAATGTTGGTTCTGATTGGTTGCTATAGGCAACTAAGCCAGTTTTCCTTTTCCCCAGCTTTGATAACTCTCCTCTATTGATTCAAATGTATGGGTCTGGACACACTCGAACATCCAGATACATCAGAGTTTTGTGGACTAGATATCAGATTAGCCATCTGAATCAGACCTTTTTCCACATGGATTTCGGCGCATATTCAGCACCAAAATCCTCGTGGATACAATCCACCTCCCACTGACCAGGCTAAATCTGCAGTTGGATCGTCGGCAAGACAAGCTAAAAATCCAATGCAAACGCTCGGTGGAAAAGTCTGCTGTGTATTTGACCATCGTAACACACTATTCTAGCTTGAGCCTAATCTCAAGTGCTGTCTGCCAAACAAGCACAAGGAGACTATCTGTGAACAGGGTATCAGTAGGGTTAACAGCAGTTTTTTTTTTTACCCATTTTATGTTGTCCCTTGAACTTTTATAGTCCGGCTACAGACAAACTTTGCTTTGCTCACAAATGGAGATTTATTTGAAGTGATAGCTGGCGGAAAACATGCTGCCAAGATCTGTTTCTAATATGGTTAATGAAAACCAGGCATGTAAGGAGTTACAGCAGACTGCTTCAACTGGGTGTGTCTATGTCAGGACACACTGCTAATGATAAGTGGGTAGCAGCTTATCCTGAGGGAGATGAGACATTCCCTTTCTTATTTGGAGTGCATAGAACAGGTTCTAGTCCACATGGCTTATTATGGTACATTAAAGCGGCGATCCAGGATTTTACAAGTGATGGCCATCAATATCGGATCCTGCAATATGCTTTTAGTAACTGAAAAAAAAAATGGCCACAGAAAAATACCCACATGTTTTACAAACATTTTTCTACATCACAGGCCTACATTTAGACACAGGGATAGGCACCAATTTACAGTAAGGTCCATAAAAAAATGGGGACATCAACACAATTGTAAAATGTTTGGCTCAATACACCACCACAATGGATTTGAAATGAAACTAACAAGATGTGCTTTAACTGCAGACTGCCAGATTTAATTTGAGGCTATTTACATCTAAATCAGGTGAACGGTGTAGGAATGACAACAGTTTGCATATGTGCCTCCCACTTGTTAAGGAACCAAAAGTAATGGGACAATTGGCTTCTCAGCTGTTCCATGACCAGGTGTGTGTTATTCCCTGATTATCCCAATTACAATGAGCAGATAAAAGGTCCAGAGTTCATTTCAAGTGTGCTATTTGCATTTGGAATCTGTTGCTGTCAACTCTCAAGATGAGATCCAAAGAGCTGTCACTATCAGTGAATCAAGCCATCATTAGGCTGAAAAAACAAAACCATCAGAGAGATAGCAAAAATATTAGGCATGGCCAAAACAACTGTTTGGAACATCCTTAAAAAGAAGGATGAGCTCAGCAACATCAAAAGACCCGGAAGACCACGGAAAGCAACTATGGTGGATGACTGAAGAATTCTTTCCCTGGTGAAGAAAACACCCTTTACAACTTGGCCAGATCAAGAACACTCTCCAGGAGGTAGGTGTATGTGTGTCAAAGTCAACAATCAAGAGGAGACTTCACCAGAGTGAATACAGAGGATTCACCACAAGATATAAACCATTGGTGAGCCTCAAAAACAGGAAGGCCAGATTAGAGTTTGCCAAACGACATCTAAAAAAGCCTTCACAGTTCTGGAACAACATCCTATGGACAGATGAGACCAAGATCAACTTGTACCAGAGTGATGGGAAGAGAAGAGTATTGAGAAGGACAGGAACTGCTCCTGATCCTAAGCATACCACCTCATCAGTGAAGCATGGTGGTGGTAGTGTCATGGCGTGGGCATGTATTGCTACCAATGGAACTGGTTCTCTTGTATTTATTGATAATGTGACTGCTGACAAAAGCAGCAGGATGAATTCTGAAGTGTTTCTGGCAATATTATCTGCTCATATTCAGCCAAATGCTTCAGAACTCATTGGACGTCGCTACACAGTGCAGATGGACAATGACCCAAAGCATACAGCAAAATAACCAAAGAGTTTTTTAAGGGAAAGAAGTGGAATGTTATGCAATGGCCAAGTCAATCACCTGACCTGAATCCGATTGAGCATGCATTTCACTTGCTGAAGACAAAACTGAAGGGAAAATGCCCCAAGAACAAGCAGGAACTGAAGACAGTTGCAGTAGACGCCTGGCAGAGCATCACCAGGGAGGAAACCCAGCGTCTGGTGATGTCTATGCGTTCCAGACTTCAGGCTGTAATTGACTGCAAATGATTTGCAACCAAGTATTAAAAAGCGAAAGTTTGATTTCTGATTATTATTCTGTCCCATTACTTTTGTTTCCGTAAAAAGTGGCAGGCCCATATGCAAACTGTTGTAATTCCTACACAGTTCACCTGATTTGGATGTAAATACCCTCAAATTAAAGCTGACAGTCTGCAGGTAAAGCACATCTTGTTCATTTCATTTCAAATCCATTGTGTTGATGTATAGAGTCAGAAATGTTAGAATTGTGTTGATGTCCCAATATTTATGGACCTGACTGTATATGACACACTAGTCACTTGTTTCCCACTAACGTTGAAACCATCGGCAGGCTGTTCTGTCAGAGGAAAAGCCCGCCGGGGTTCATTGTATCCGGCATAGCCGTATACTGCCTTTCCCTGCTGGAGCCTATTGAGTATAATGGGACCAGCATGGATCCGGCCTGTTTCTGCTGTAAGTGCTTGGGATTTAGCTGGATCCCCGTCGGTTCCCATGCTCCAGCCATAAGTGAAGTAAAAAATTAGGAGGTCATTCTGTCTTTTATACTTTCTCTCCTTTTATGATCCACTCCTGATTTTGGCTTCCAAACCTGCATCAGTAAGCCTGACAGTGTAGCAGATTCCTTTAAAGTATGGGGTAGTTTTTATGATTTTGTTTTTTGCCAAGACCAGGAGTGGAAAAGCATAAAAGAAAAGAACTGCACTTCTATTTATTGTATCCACTCCTTGTTTTGGCTAAATAAGAGTGAAACTGCACATGGTATGTCAAGTTTCCATCATGGTGTCCATATGTTTGATGGAAAGAATATTTCAGCATGCACTGGTGCTAGAAATTAGTTTCAAGAGGAGTGTAGTCAGATAGTACCAGGGATACATGGAGATGTAACTGAAAAAACTGTTAGGCCTCATGCACACAACCATATTACGAGCAGTGATGGCCAGTTCGCATGGTTCGCTCGCGAACATATACAGGCTGCCATCTTTTTTCACAAGTCCGGCGAGGCACAGGTAAGCCCGGGGGCCTGCATCGGGCTTTTCTCAGAACTGCCTGCTCCCGGTGACCGCATTTGTTTTCAGACCGTCTCGCGGCACAGGCACAGGTAAGGGCTTACCTGTGCCTTGCCAGACTTGTGAAAAAAGATGGCAGCCCGCATGTGTTAGTGAGCGAACCATGCGAACTGGCCATCACTGATTACGGGTCCATAAAAACTCTGAGTGTACGGGTTTATTGGAGTATACTATAACTGTAAGTTCATATGCCTTCATAGAAAGGCACACAGACGTTTTTTGGCAGGATTCAACAGTTGTGGTAGGCTCTATATATCCCCCTTCAAGGGGATATCTTCGCAACATGATGCTGTATGGAAATATCTTGCACAAGGACACAGAATGCCCATTACTTCACAGTACATAGCTGTGGGACATTGTGTACAGGCCATGTGCATAAATCCTAAAACCTATATCTGGGGCTCGGCAGTGACCTCTGTCTTTGCTTGATTCTATACAGTACCTTAAGCAAACATGTCAAACATAATCACATTCTTTCACCACCAAAATTCTTAAAGTGAGCAAAACTGCTACACATGTAACTGCATAAAATGGATCCTATCTGGAATTAAAGGGATTCTGTCAGCAAGATTTTCGATGTAGGACTGTTCATATCATCCTATCAGTCTCCATTATGTAATTAAAAATATACTAGTTTTACCCCCACCTGTCCTTTCATTTGATAAAAATCGGTTTTATTTATATGTTAATTACCTTACTAACGTGTCCCTCCGGCCATTTGTGCCTGACCAGTGCGTTGACTGTGAAACAGTTTAATCTGAAAATGAGGAGCAACTATACACCACCAAAAACACTTTTGTTAATTTAGTAAAGCGTGATGTGGATACATTGTTGCAACAGTGTAAACAAGGAAAGTTACATATACAACATAATTTACCTGTGGAGGAGAAGCATGCCCTTGATCACTTGTTAGATGAAAAAATTCTAATATTTAAACCTGCTGATAAGGGGGGGGGGGGGGGGCACTGTTATTTTAGATAAAGAATATTATGTCACTGAAATCCTGCAACAATTACAGGACAGTAGCACCTACCAAATATTACAAAATGACCCGGTTTATCACATTAAAGAGATCCTACAGAAGGTGGTCGATGAAGCTAAAGAGAGTGGAGTTGTGGATGCCAAGTTGGGTGACTTTCTTATTAATCAACATCCGATTACTCCTGTGTTCTATACTTTGCCGAAAGTGCATAAGTCACTCATTAATCCTCCCGGTCGCCCCATTGTGGCATCCACTAACTCCATCCTTGAGTTATCCTCCTTGAGAAGGTATTAACACCTTTAACTCAATATGCACAATCAATTATATATACGTGACACCGGCCATTTTCTGTCAGAAATCGGCTCACTTCAGGTGGATGAAGGCTGCATACTTGTCACTCATGACGTGTGCAGTCTTTATACGTCAATTATACACGAGAAGGGTATTAGAGCAGTCGCGGATCTCTTGGACACAAACACATATAAAGAAAAAGAGAAAGAATTTTTCCTGAAACTTTTGAGGATAGTACTTGAGCAAAATTATTTTTTATTTTAAGATTCCTTTTATCAGCAGTGCCGTGGGACCGCGATGGGATCGAACGTCGCACCGCCATACGCAAATACATATATGGCGTATTTTGACAGCCAGTTCGTCTATTCTAATTTATTGTAGCAGCAACATTGTATATTTTGGCTTCGTTTTATCGATGATATTTTTTGCGTATGGCGAGGCGACGTTCGATCCCTCACGGAATTTATCACGTATTTAAATTCCATCTGGGAGGAGCTGAAATTTACAGTACACCAAGATATGGATAGGATCTCATTTCTAGACACTTGGGTGATCAAGGGGAAGGATGGTAAGGTACAGACAGATTTATTTACTAAGAACACGGACAGAAATAGTTTACTGGCCTTCTCTAGTAGTCATCCAGCATCTATTAAACAATCTATTCCCTATTCTCAATATCAAAGAGTGAAACGTATTGTTAGTAACACAGACACGTGTCAAAAAAGATTAGATGACATGACTGATAAGTTTAGAGAGAGAGGCTACCCCCTAGAGTTAATGAAGGCACAGCGAGATAAGGTTGATATTACACAGGTGGCTAAAAATAAAAAGGAGACAAGGGTCCCTTTAGTGGTTAAATACCACCCATGGACCCAACGCCTGAGGACTATTGTCAATCAACATTGGCACATTTTATGTAAATCCTACCCACAGATAGGTGAGTTTCAGAGACCACCTATGATGTGTTACAAACGTGCCGATAATATCAGAGATAAAATAGTTTGGGCGGATGTGGGAAGTAATAGAATAGAAAAAAGACAAAGCACCTTGTCTTCCCCTGTCTTCACCTGTCTCAACTGTGTGAATTGCTCTAGTGTCATTAAGGGTCCATGTTTTTCTCATCCACATTCAGGTGAAAGGATTTCGATAAGGGGTACATTTACATGTGATAGTAGATTTGTGATTTACATTCTTAAGTGTCCATGCGGATTATTATATGTAGGGGAAACCTCAATGAGAATGAAGGACAGACTAAGTAAGCACAAATCTACTATCAGAAAAGGTAATTTATTGCTTCCAATACCCCTTAATTTTTACGAAAAAAAGCATAATATTGCACAACTACGGTATCAAATTATTGAGGGTGTTTCGTTACCCCGTCGAGGAGGTGACAGAAATAAATTGTTACTAAAGAGAGAGGCCTACTGGATCCATCATTTACAAACAATGGAACCCAGGGGCCTCAATCGTGAATACAATGTGTCTTGCTTCCTTTGATGTATCCTGCTTGTTTATAGTTCATAAATGTACTTTCCTTTTTTTCCTAGCGGAATTGATTACCAAATGAATTGGATAACATCCTACTATATATTTTTCATTATACGGCCATTATTGTCAATGGAGGGGGAGGAGTCTTGCTGATGATGTCAGTTCCTCTGTATTTCATTTGCCTATTTAAAGATTGCATGTGAGATGTTTGTATATAGTTTGAAGAAATCACACTGGTGCTGAAACGCGTCACTATGAAAAAATAATATGTGACCAATAAACCGAATTCCTGATTGAAATTCTGCGAAGTGCTGGTCTTTTTGCTACATTGTTTCATCGGACGCCAATCCATTGACACGTGCACCGCAACTTCAAAAAGGTAGTGCCAACCTGTTATCTATTGAAACATTGTACTTCATGGTAGTCATAAACTTGAGTTAATATATTTCACCTTTACCAAAAAGTTTGAAAAATTCCCAAATTTTCAAATTTCTATTTCTCTACTTTTATAATAGTTAGTGATACCTCATATAATAGTTATTACTTTACATTTCCCATATGTCTACTTCATGTTTGGATCATTTTGAAAATGAAATTTTGTTTTTTGGGGGACGTTAGAAGGTTTAGAAGTTTGGAAGCAAATCTTGAAATTTTTTGGAAAATTTCTAAAACCCACTTTTTAAGGACCAGTTCAGGTCTGAAGTCACTTGGTGAGGCTTACATAATAGAAACCACCCCAAAATGATCCCTTTTTAGAAACTACACCCCTCAAGGTATACAAAATTGATTTTACAAACTTTGTTAACCCTTTAGGTGTTCCACAAGAATTAATGGAAAATAGAGATTACATTTCTAAATTTCACTTTTTTGGAAGATTTTCCATTTTAATCCATTTTGTTCTTTAACACATTGAGGGTTAACAGCCAAATAATACTCCACATTCATTACCATGATTCTGAGGTTTACAGAAACACCCCACATGTGGTCGTAAACTGATGTAAGGGGGCACGGCAGGGCGCAGAAGGAAAGGACTGCCGCATTGTTTTTGGAAGGCAGATTTTGCTGGACTGGTTTTTAGACACCATGTCCCATTTGAAGCCCCCGTGATGCACCCCTACAGTAGAAACTCAAAAAAGTGACCACATTTTGGAAACTACGGGATAAGGTGCCAGTTTTATTGGTACTATTTTGGGGCAGATATGATTTTTGATTGCTCTATATTATGTTTTTTTGAGGCAAGGTAACCAAAAAATGGATGTTTTGGCACCGTTTTTTATTTTTATTTTTAGCAACATTCATCTGACAGGTTAGATCATGCGCTATTTTTATAGAGCAGGTTGTTACGGATGCAATGATATCAAATATGTCTACATTCTATGATGTTTCTTTGAGTTTTACATAATAAAGCATTTTTTAAAACAAAAATTAGGTTTTTGTATCTCCATTTTCTGAACTCTCTATTTTCTTATTTTTTTGCCGATCATCTTGTGCAGGGGCTCGTTTTTTGCAGGAAGAGTTGAAGTTTTTATTGGTACCATTTTTGGGTACATCTGATTTCTTGATCATTCATTATTACACTTTATGGGGCAAGGAGACCAAAAAATTGGTTGTTTTGGCGCAGTTTTTATTTATTTTTACACCGTTTACGTTAGGGATTAGATCATGTGACTTATTTATAGAGTAGATCGTTACAGATGTGGAAATACCTAATATGTCAAATTTTTCTTATTTATTTAAGTTTTACACAATAATAGCATTTTTGAAACTGAAATAATGATATTTCAGTGTATCCATAGTCTGAGAGTCATAGCTTTTTTATTTTTTGACCAATTTGACTCATTTTTTGCGGGATGAGGTGGCAGTTTGATTGGTACTATTTTGGGGGGTATATGCCTTTTTGATCGCTTAGTGTTGCAATTTTTGTGATGTAAGATGACAAAAATGAAATATTTTTTTTACACATTTTTTTTTTTACGGTGTTCACCTGAGGGGTTAGGTCATGTGATATTTTTATAGAGCTGGTTGTTACAGATGTGGCGATACCTAATATGTCTACTTTTTTTTTATTTATTTCACTTTAGCACAATAATAGCAGTTTTGAAGCAAAAAATAATCAGATTTTAGTGTCTCCATTGTCTGAGAGTGATAGCTTTTTTATTTTTTGACTGATTCTCTTAAGTAGGGTCTAATTTTTTTGTGGGATGAGGTGACGGTTTTATTGATACCATTTTGTGGGACATACGCCTTTTTGATCGCTTGGTGTTGCACTTTTTGTGATGTAAGGTGACAAAAATGGCTTTTTTTTACACCGTTCTTATTATTTATTTTTTATGGTGTTTATCGTACAGGGTGGATCATGTGATATATCTATAGAGCCAGTCATTACGGACGTGGCGATACCTAATATGTGTGTTTTTTTTTTCTGTTTTTTATTATAAAATAAGGGGAAAAGGGCGTTTTTTTTCTTTTTTTTACTTTATTAATTTTATTACTTTATTAATTTTATTAAAAACACTTTTTAACTTTTTTTTCTTTACTTTATTTCTGATGTTCACTTTTGGGGGTCTGATCCCCTCTGCAATGCATTACAATACATCTGTACAGTGAGTAGTACACGAACACGTTGCCTAGGAGACCAAGCCTGAGGCTGGATCTCCTTGGCACCCGTAGAAGGCAGGTCCCGATGCCGTGCAAGGCATTAGGCAGCCTCTGCATGGCATCGGGCTGCCTTCTGGCACATCGAGTCACCACCACAGCAGCGCGGGGACTCGATGCGCTCTCTCACCCGACACAAACCCCTTCTATGTCGCAGTCAGCGCGGACCATGGCATAGAAGGGGTTAATCTGCTGGCATCTGCTTTTACAGCGATGCTGGCGGATACAGCAAGGGCCCGGCTACCAGGGACTGCATGGCCCCTGCAGTGATCGCGCGTGCACCGCTCCGGTGCCCGCGCGATCACCATGACGTACTATTACGTCAAATTGCGGGAATGCAGTGGTTTCCATGACATAGTAGTACGTCATGGGTTGGGAAGGGGTTAAGCAGAAAGAAGCATGGTCTTGTGATAACCACATAAACACGACTAACATGACCTTGAACTTCTGAGAGAAAGCTCTTAAATGGTCAATGGAATTAAACTATGTGGAGCTAGCATATACCTGAGCCAGCAACTATCAGGTGAGCTCACTAGACAAATGAATTGGGTTTCTATAATGTCAATATATTAAGACATGTCTTTTACGGTTGTAAAAGATTTCCTGAGACATAATTCCAATTACAACTGAAGACAGAGGTCACCTACAGCTCATACAGAAGCATCAGATTGATAAAAAGGTGACCTTCTATTCATCCTCAGCCACACATATAGATATAATATCAGGGACACAGTTTGAGGTTGTGATGGTGAGAAAACCACCATTTAAATAATGGAGGAAAGACATTTCAGCTATTGTTTTAATAATGCTAAAGGAGATGAGAAGAGAAATGCAAAATAGGCTGCAGGAGAAAGATACTATATAGGTACTAACAAGTTCAAATATACAGACTGTGGCCTTTTTGTTCATAGTTTTTAAAGGTTTCTTTCATTTGCTTGTAGAAACCCTCTTTATATTCTCATTGATGTGTTTTTAAACACATTTTAGGATTTATAATAACTTTAGGATTAACCGGCACTTTTTACTCCAGTCTTGATATCCCCTGTGCTGCCAGGAAAAAGGAGGTAGGAGAGATTATGGGGCAAATACACTGCCTTTCCCAAAAAAAAAGTCGCCACCTGGATTTAACTAAGCAAATAGTTATGAGCCTCCTATTGGATAATTACTGCATGGGCAATTATCTTTCAGCTGACAACAAGTTATTTAACCCCAACTGGTGCAATGACTTGCTTCTCATTTCTTAAACAACCATGTCGAAAGACACATCTCGCGGTCGTGGAAAAGATGTTAGTCTGTTTGAGAAGGGTCAAATCATTGGCATGCATCAAGCAGAGAAAACATCTAAGGCTACTTTCACACTAGCGTTCGGGTGTCCGCTCGTGCGCACCGTTTGAAGGGGCTCACGAGCGGCCCCGATCGCATCCGTCTGGCCCCAATGCATTCTCAGTGGAGGCGGATCCACTGAGAATGCATCCACCTGCCAGCGTTCAGCCTCCGCTCCGCTCAGTGAGCGGACACCTGAACGCTGCTTGCAGCGTTCGGGTGTCCGCCTGGCCGTGCGGAGGCGAGCGGATCCGTCCAGACTTATAATGGAAGTCAATGGGGACGGATCCGCTTGAAGATGACACTATATGGCTCAATCTTCAAGCGGATCCGTTCCCCATTGACTTTCAATGTAAAGTCTGAACGGATCCGCTCAGGCTACTTTCAGACTTAGAAAATTTTCTAAGTAATAATGCAGACGGATCCGTTCTGAACGGATGCAAACGTCTGCATTATCGGAGCGGATCCGTCTGATGAAACATCAGACGGATCCACTCCGAACGCTAGTGTGAAAGTAGCCTAAGGAGATTGCAGAAACTACTAAAATTGGGTTACGAACTGCCCAACACATTATTAAAAACTGGAAGGATAGTGGGGACCCATCGTATTTGAGGAAGAAATGTGTTGGGAAATAAATCCTGAATGATCGTGATCGGTGATCAATTAAACGTTTGGTGAAATCAAATCGAAGAAAATCAACAGTATAACTCAGGGCTATGTTTAATAGTGAAAGTAAGAGCATTTCCACACACACAATGTGAAGGGAACTCAAGGGATTGGGACTGAACAGCTGTGTAGCCGTAAGAAAACATCAGTGAGGCAAACCAGGAAAAAAGGCTTAAATTTGCCTAGGGAGCATAAAGATTGGACTCTGGAGCAATGGAAGAAGGTCATGTGGTCGGATGAGTCCAGATTTACCCTGTTCCAGACTGATGGGCGCATCAGGGTAAGAAGAAAGGCAGATGAAGTGATGCACCCATCATGTCTAGTGCCTACTGTACAAGCCTGTGGGGGCAGTGCTATAATGTGGGGTTGCTGCAGTTGGTCAGGTCTAGGTTCAGCAACAGTATGTGCTCCAAGAATGAGGTCAGCTGACTACCTGAACATACTGAATGACCAGGTTATTCCATCAATGGATTTTTTCTTCCCTGATGGCACGGGCATATTCCAAGATGACAATGCCAGGATTCATCAGGATCAAATTGTGAAAGAGTGGTTCAGGGAGCATGAGACATCATTTTCACACATGGATTGGCCACCACAGAGTCCAGACCTTAACCCCATTGAGAATCTTTGGGATGTGCTGGAGAAGGGTTTGCGCAGCAGTCAGACTCTACCATCATCAATGCAAGATCTTGGTGAAAAATGAATGCAACACTGGATGGAAATAAATCTTGTGACATTGCAGAAGCTTATCGAAACAATGCCACAGCGAATGCATGCCGTAATCAAAGATAAAGGCGGTCTAACAAAATATTTTTGTTGGCGAGTTTTTTTTTTTTGACGGGCAGTTTATATTAGAGTTGGCTCCAAGTGCTGAGAGGTGGCAGGTTTAGCATTATTTTACACTCTTAATTGATGGCAGGATTTGAGTCTTAGGGTTCATGCACACAAATATATTTTCTTTCCGTGTCTGTTCCTTTTTTTGGGGGGACCGTATGCGGAACCATTCATTTCAATGGGTCCACAAAAAAAAATGAAGTTACTCTGTGTGTATTCCATTTCCGTATATCCGTTCTGCAAAAAAAATAGAACATGTCCTATTATTGTCCGCATTACGGGCAAGGATAGTAGTGTACTATTAGAGGCCAGCCAATAGCAGGCCGCGATGGGGATCGAGCCTCCCTAGCATTACCTGCGATGCTATGGAGGCTCATCTGCACGGGCATTATAGAACTAATACCCCCTTTAAACTTATATATCCACTTTGCTTCTTCTTTTAACAGTTATCAAGTCGTACAGCAAATAAAGAACTAGAGGCCCAGGCCATCTGCCTGCCCATTGCTGTCATACGAGGACCTAATTGGTTCCCTTGCCATAGGGAGGAGTGAACTTACCAGCAAGAAGACACCCCTCTAATGATGTCAGAGCGACACTCCCCCCTTATGATCCTTATGATGTCAGAGTGACACTCCCCCCTTATGATGTCAGAGCGACCCTCCCCCTAATTATGTCAGAGCGACCCTCCCCATAATGATGTCAGAGCGACCCTCCCCATAATGATGTCAGAACGACACTCCCCCTAATGATGTAAGAACGACACTCCCCCTAATGATGTAAGAACGACACTCCCCATAATGATGTCAGAACGACACTCCCCCTAATGATGTCAGAACGACACTCCCCCTAATGATGTCAGAACGACACTCCCCCTAATGATGTCAGTACGACCCTCCACCTAATGATGTAAGAACGACACTCCCCCTAATGATGTAAGAACGACACTCCCCCTAATGATGTCAGAATGACACTCCCCCTAATGATGTCAGAACGACACTCCCTCTAATGATGTCAGAACGACACTCCCATTAATGATATCAGAGTGACACTCCCTCTAATGATGTCAGAACGACACTCCCATTAATGATGTCAGAACGACACTCTCTCTAATGATGTCAGAACGACACTCTCCCTAATGATGTCAGTACGACCCTCCACCTAATTATGTCAGAGCGACACTTCCCCTAATGATGTAAGAACGACACTCCCCCTAATGATGTAAGAACGACACTCCCCCTAATGATGTCAGAGCAACACTCCCCCTAATGATGTCATAACGACATTCCCTCTAATGATGTCATAACGACATTCCCTGTAATGATGTCATAACGACATTCCCTCTAATGATGTCATAACGACATTCCCTCTAATGATGTCAGAACAACACTCTCCTTAATCATCCCCCTAATCAGTGGCGTACCGCCAATATAGGCAGACCACACCGTTGCTATGGGGCCCGCAGCGCAGGGGGGCCTGGAGCGCAGGGAATGCCCCGCCCCCTCTGTTTATTTTAGCCAGTACTAGTAGTACACTACACACACTGTGGCGCAGGTGCAGCGGGCCCGTGGCACTTGTCTTTGACTTTGATTGGCGGCCCCGCCCCCCTCCCCCCGCGCGTCTTGTATTAACCTGCCTCACTGCATAAACTTGATTCTCCCGGCCAGGCTGCAGGCGTGTTCTCTTTTCACACTGGCCAATAAGCACAAGTCAGCAGCACAAAGAGGCAGCTGCTGATTGGCCAGTGTTTGCAGGCAGCAGGAGCAAGCGCCGCTTAAACCCATTCATTCTCTGACCTGACCCTGCACCGAGCCCAGCCCCAGCTGGTGTGCCGTGGTTGGTTTGTTGTTCTGTATGGGAACGGGAAGGGATAGATTAATGCAGCATTGCTTGCCACTGCCAGGCAGCAAGAGAACTCATAGGGAGGGGGGCTCATAGAGGACCGTCTGCTTTCCTCCTACTCTGTCCTGTATTAGCCTCCCCCCCCCCCGAGTCCTCTATGAGCCCCCCAACCCCTAATGCCCCCCAAACTGCCCAGGGCCAGGGGGGAGAGGAGTAGAAGGAAAGCACACTGTCCTGAGCATTTTGGGGGGCATTAAAGGTTTGGGGGGCTCATAGAGGACAGTCTGCTTTCCTCCTACTCTGTCCTGTATTAGCCTCCCCCCCCTGAATCCTCTATGAGCCCCCCTAATGCCCCCATTACCCCAAAATGCCCAGGGGGGGGAGGAGTAGGAGGAAAGCACACTGTTCTGAGTCTCCCCCCCCCCCCAGTCCTCTATGAGCCTCCCAACCCCTATTGCCCCCATTACTCCAAAATGTCCAGGGTGGGGGGGGGGGGAGTAGGAGGAAAGCACACTGTCCTCTATGAGCCTTCACCCCCTCTCCTGAGTCCTCTATGAGCCCCCCAAACCCTGGGGGCCCAATTCAGATGCTTGCTATGGGGCCCAGTGATTTCTATGTATGCCCCTGCCCCTAATGATGTCAGATGGACACTCTCCTTAATCATCCCCCTAATGATGTCAGAGCGACACTCTCCTTAATCATCCCCCTAATGATGTCAGAGCGACACTCTCCTTAATCATCCCCCTAATGATGTCAGAGCGACACTCTCCTTAATCATCCCCCTAATGATGTCAGAGCGACACTTGCCCTAATCATCCCCCTAATGATGTCAGAGCGACACTCCCCCTAATGATGTCAGAGCGACACTCCCCCTAATGATGTCAGAGCGACACTCCCCTTAATGATGTCAGAGCGACACTCCCCCTAATGATGTCAGAGCAACACTCCCCTTAATGATGTCAGAGCGACACTCCCCTTAATGATGTCAGAGCAACACTTCCCCTAATGATGTCAGAGCGATCATTCTCTGGACTAAAAATATGTTTGGTGGCATACCCATATCGTCCAACAAATAGAGAATTAGAAGCCCAGGTGATCTGCCCGCTCAGTGAGGTCATACGAGGACCAGATTAGTTCCTTGTCCCTGGGGGGCTTTCCTATTGGCTGGAAAAACAAAAGCCGGGTGGAGGATTACAATAAAATGTGGCAGGTCTTTGATCTTTCCCCTAAGAACAACCAAGCTCACATGATGAAGCCAGTGTGCTGGTCAAACATGTAGGGAGGGTTTGTTAATGGTTTATTTTTTTTTATTATTATTATTTTTTGGTAGGGAGCTACAATTCTACCTCTGGAGTCTGGCATGAGAATTGTGTGTGTGGGCAACTCTAGTGTGATTTCTCTTTAACCTGCTTAGGAGTGTAAGAAAACAGCAAGGGGAGACCCCAGCAGTAGAAGAGGTATCTCCACACCTAGGCTCTGATAGGAGTGTGTATGTTTATTCGGAATGTACGTTCTCCCCCTCCTTCCCCCATTTATGGGTGTAAAAAAGGAGTAAGGGGAGATCTCAGGAGTGGTAGAGGTCACTCTCCACACCTATGTATGACTGCTGACTAAAGTGAGTACTCACAAAATCAAGTACTCCTCTGCTATTTTGGAAGAATTCAAAAAGCAGCCAGACTACACAGAGACTACTAGACCTGGATGTATTGGGTAATCTATATGCCTGAAGGAACATAACTTTTTTTAATTTCTGCTAAGAGAAAATAAAAGTATGTTTTATCTCAAGGGTGACCCTGTACAGGGACTATTTTATGAGGTTATCAACCCTCTCATTCAGTGTTTGTCAAAATCTCCATGGGCTTAACCCTCTAGGGACCTCTTTTTTTTTTTGTCATTAGGGACACACCTCGTCATATATGAAGTGCATCCTCCTGCAGCCTGTGCGACTAAACAGAAATCTACGGCAGCTCAGAGTTGTCATTGGCACAAGAACTGGTGTGGATGTTGACCACACCCTTTTTGGAGAAGTAGCAAGGGTGGTGTGAACCCCCACTTACAACAATATTTTGGTGCAATGGCATCTAAAATGTTGCAAACACAAGGTTCAATGATAGGCTGAGTGGGCAGTCTAAGTAATTTCTGATGCATCTCAGAGAGTAGCTGGGACCAGAGCAGCAGCAGGGTATCAGTAAAGTGATTACTTATTGGGGGACAGTTATCAATAATGTTGAAATTTGAGGCAAATACTTATGTTACAAATCAAAAGTAGTGTTTTGTTTCACCTCATGTATCAAAAAGTGCACGCCACTTGTGTGACTTTTTAAAATATAAACGTAATTATTAGCCTATTTCTCTTGATTTGTGACATTTTAACGCCAATAGCACGAAAATTTGAATTTTTTTAAACAGAAATGCGCCATTTCAGCCAACCCTGCCCAGACCACGCTTGTGGCTTTTAAAACATATTTGCAACATTTTCACTAGCAAATTGCAACTTTTTTAATGGGATGTTTTTGTCATTGTTTTTGTTGAATGACAATTTACTGACAAAACACTTATTTAGCTCATATATATCATCCTGGTTTATTATTTACCTATCACTTGTTCCCACAAATAAATTTTCATAAATGTGACTTTTTGACAAAAAGTCGCATCCTTATCCCATAAATGTGACTTTTTACACAAAACACTACCACATAAGCTGGCTTATTGTCTGCAACAATTTGAGCCATTTCTGCCGATAAGAGGATGATAAATGAGGCGTTATATGGGACAGTTTTATAGCCCCGCCCATTTGGACATTTTTACTCATTTATGGCGTGATGCATTTTTTATGGTGAAAATTCTGGAGAAAACAACAAAAGTTATATTTGCCGCAAAATCAAAATGCTATTCTTTTTGGTGCATTTTAAGCGCAGCATGGTTAGTAAATGTCCCCCATTGTTTTTGATTTTAACTCTCTCCAATCCTATTTTTATTTAAAATAATTAAACTGGAATACCTCTTTATTTCTCCATTTTTTTCTTCTTGTGTTTCTCATCTACAGGCCTGAGTGGGTGGTAGTAGGGAGGTAAAGGTGGATGCTGTTGTGAAAAGTGAAAAGAAATGTAGGAATACTTTTCTCTAGTCATTATTTATACAGTCAGGTCCATAAATATTGGGACATCGACGCAATTCTAACATTTTTGGCTCTATACACCACCACAATGGATTTGAAATGAAACAAACAAGATGTGCTTTACCTGCAGACTGTCAGCTTTAATTTGAGGGTATTTACAGGTGAACGGTGTAGGAATTACAAAAGTTTGCATATGTGCCTCCCAGTTGTTAAGGGACCAAAAGGTAATGGGACACAATAATAATCATAAATCAAACTTTCACTTTTTAATACTTGGTTCCAAATCCTTTGCAGTCAATTACACCCTGAAGTCTGGAACGCATAGACATCACTAGACGCTGGGTTTCATCCCAGGTGATGCTCTGCAAGGCCTCTACTGACACTGTCTTCAGTTCCTGCTTGTTCTTGGGGCATTTTCCCCTCAGTTTTGTCTTCAGCAAGTGAAATGCATGCTCAATCGGATTCAGGTCAGGTGATTGACTTGGCCATTGCATAACATTCCACTTATTTCCCTTAAAAAACTCTTTGGTTGCTTTTGCAGTATGCTTTGGGCCATTGTCCATCTGCACTGTGAAGCGCCGTCCAATGAGTTCTGAAGCATTTGGCTGAATATGAGCAGATATTGCCCGAAACACTTCAGAATTCACCCTGCTGCTTTTGTCAGCAGTCACATCAATAAATACAAGAGAACCAGTTCCATTGGCAGCCATACATGCCCACGCCATGACACTACCACCACCATGCTTCTCTGATGAGGTGGTATGCTTAGGATCATGAGCAGTTTCTTTCCTTCTCCATACTCTTCTCTTCCTATCACTCCGGTACAAGTTGATATTGGCCTCATCTGTCCATAGGATGTTGTTCCAGATCTGTGAAGGCTTTTTTAGATGTTGTTTGCAAACTCTAATCTGGCCTTCCTGTTTTTGAGGCTCAACAATGGTTTACATCTTGTGGTGAACCCTCTGTATTCACTCTGGTGAAGTCTTCTCTTGATTGTTGACTTTGACACACATACACCTACCTCCTGGAGAGTGTTCTTGATCTGGCCAACTGTTGTGAACAGTGTTTTCTTCACCAGGGAAAGAATTCTTCGGTCATCCACCACAGTTGTTTTCCATGGTCTTCCAGGTCTTTTGGTGTTGCTGAGCTCACTGATGCGTTCCTTCTTTTTAAGAATGTTCCAAACAGTTGTTTTGGCCATGCCTAATGTTTTTGCTATCTCTCTGATGGGTTTGTTTTGTTTTTTCAGCCTAATGATGGCTTACTTCACTGATAGTAACAGCTCTTTGGATCTCATCTTGAGAGTTGACAGCAACAGATTCCAAATGCAAATAGCACACTTGAAATGAACTCTGAACCTTTTATCTGCTCATTGTAATTGGGATAATGAGGGAATAACACACACCTGGCCATGGAACACCTGAGAAGTCAATTGTCCCATTACTTTTGGTTCCTTAACAAGTGGGAGGCACATATGCAAACTGTTGTAATTCCTACACTGTTCACCTGATTTGGATGTAAATACCCTCAAATTAAAGCTGACAGTCAGCAGTTAAAGCACATCTTGTTCGTTTAATTTCAAATCCATTGTGGTGGTGTATAGAGCCAAAAATGTTACAATTATGTCAATGTCCCAATATTTATGGACCTGACTGTATATAGTGCATGTGCATTAATTACTGTGATGCCATACAAGGAATGGGCATCGCAATGCGCATGCGCCGGCCGACGGACTAAGAGAGCAGGCGCGGGATCTCGGCGGAATAACAAGTTAGTACAAAGGCGGTCAGAGGGAAAGGATGGGCGGGCGGAGGGTAGGAAGGGGCGGGGGGACGCAATGAAAAGGCTGAGCAAGCAGGGCACCTACGAGTGTAACGCTGCCCCTGGGCACTTGCGAGCCCTCATTTGCATAAGTTATAAAGATCGTTTTTGATGGTTCTATAAGTCCAGGATTGATGCCAGAGGTAACATTTTATGAAATGTAAGCATGCTAGGGAGCTATGGGAAGGGTTAAAAAAGTGAAATGCTGATGACAGACTCCCTTTAAGTCATTTCAAAATGCGCTCTGGCAGAGCTCATTTTGAAATGACTTAAGCCACAGATCCCTTGATAAAGGTCGACACCGACCGAATCATTGGGGTTTTACTGTTAGGCCAATTGTATTGCATTATTACTCGCTTTGGATGGAACAAAAATTATGTAAAAACCACTATGTATTAAAAACACTATCTGATGAAGAACATATGGTGTGCCGTGGATTTCTCCTAGGAATCAATTGACGCATGTCCTCTACGAGCACCCACTACTTAGGGTGTGTAGATCTCACATCTCCCCTTTTGTAATTGTAATTATGGTCCTGTTGATATCAATGGTAACTGTATACATTTGTATACACTGAGCATACCCTAGTGGTGCTGCAGGCAGGCAGTTTAATAATATATTTCGTGAAGGAAAGCAGAAGATTTATTGATGAATTCATGCCAGTTGTGTAGTATAAATACAGAATTAGCACCATACCTATTGACCACCTCTTCCACTTTTTATGACATAAAAATAGGATAAAGTTGGTGTGGTGGGGGATGACTTTTTTTGTTTTTATTAAAAATTTCTTCCATTTAATAAAAAAAAATTGTAATGGGGAATCACCCTTTGTGTTCTGTATTGCCTAGGACTATGTGACATACAGTACAGACCAAACGTTTGGACACACCTTCTCATTCAAAGAGTTTTCTTTATTTTCATGACTATGAAGGCATCAAAACTATGAATGAACACATGTGGAATTATATACATAACAAACAAGTGTGAAACAACTGAAAATATGTCATATTCTAGGTTCTTCAAAGAAGCCACCTTTTCTTTTATTACTGCTTTGCCAACTCTTGGCATTCTCTTGATGAGCTTCAAGAGGTAGTCCCCTGAAATTGTCTTCCAACAGTCTTGAAGGAGTTCCCAGAGATGCTTAGCACTTGTTGGCCCTTTTGCCTTCACTCTGCGGTCCAACTCACCCCAAACCATCTCGATTGGGTTCAGGTCCGGTGACTGTGGAGGCCAGGTCATCTGGCGCAGCACCCCATCACTCTCCTTCATGGTCAAATAGCCCTTACTTTCAAAGTTTTCCCAATTTTTCGGCTGACTGACCTTCATTTCTTAAAGTAATGATGGGCACTCGTTTTTCTTTACTTAGCTGCTTTTTTCTTGCCATAATACAAATTCTAACAGTCTATTCAGTAGGACTATCAGCTGTGTATCCACCTGACTTATCCTCAACGCAACTGATGGTCCCAACCCCATTTATAAGGCAAGAAATCCCACTTATTAAACCTGACAGGGCACACCTGTGAAGTGAAAACCATTTCAGGGGACTACCTCTTGAAGCTCATCAAGAGAATGCCAAGAGTGTGCAAAGCAGTAATCAAAGCAAAAGGTGGCTACTTTGAAGAACCTAGAATATGACATATTTTCAGTTGTTTCACACTTGTTTGTTATGTATATAATTCCACATGTGTTCATTCATAGTTTTGATGCCTTCATAGTCATGAAAATAAAGAAAACTCTTTGAATGAGAAGGTGTGTCCAAACTTTTGGTCTGTACTGTACATAATGGGAAACTGTGTGGAATTGGGGTGGGGGGTTCATACATAGTTTTGCTATGGAACCTTATGAGATCTGGTACATGTGATAGCTGTAGTATGGTCATCTAAATTTAAATGCCATTTTTTTTTTGTCTATCTGTAATTTTGGGAAACATGCCAGGATTTCTTTTCAAAGTAAACATTTGGTCTTGGAGGCTCATTCCAATGCCCTAGCTCATTCCCACCAGCTTCTAAGCCTGAAGAACACAACAACTGGAGGTGACAGGGCAAGGAGAGTTGCTGAGAAGTCAGGATCTCAACCAGCACTGCTTTGCAGCTGGCTGAATACTTGACATACAACATACAAGGTTAACCACACACACAAGTAGAATATATTATTGTCTTTCTCCATGCAGAGTCCTTTGTATCTTTGTGTCTTGCTCCCACACACTCTCCAGGCTGCCTCCTCCGCTTTAGGCTCTACAGCTCTGGATCCACACCAAGCAGTGTTTGTGTAATCTCTTCAGCAGCCTGTGCTGTTTCTGAGCACAAATGCAAAATATACCTATTCTATATGAACCACTTTCTTCAAAAATTTATATTTTTTTAATGTGCAAGGAACTTAAAATGTACAGTTGATGGTGAAAAGGAAACTATGAAGTTAATTGTGGATTCGAATCCCCTGACAGTGAAATAAAGATCCAACATTTATTTTATTCACTTATATAGCGCTACTATATTCCGCAGCGCTTTACAGACATTAGCATCAAACTGTCCCCAATGGGGCTCACAATCGAAGGTCCCTATCAGTATGTCTTTGGAGTGTGGGAGAAAACCCACGCAAACATGGGGAGAACGTACAAACTCAATGCCGAAGTCCTTGGTCGGATTCGACCCTAGGACCCCAGTGCTGCAAGGCACCAGTTCTAACCACTGAGCCACCGTGCTGCATCTTTATATTTAAACATTTCTGTCTTTAGTTTTGTAATTGGGAAAACCTCTCCTAGTCCTAGTTGCCCATAGTCTCTGCTGCTGAAGACTCCATAGCACTTCTAGCTCATTACAGTTTTTGGCTACCTAAAGTTTTATATATCTTAATGCTTTATTAATAAAATAATATGCTTAACCATATAGTTAAAGTAACCACAGTAAGCAACTGGAACTGTGGTACAGAATACAGTATGGAAAATGAGTTTACCCACTGTAATTGTATATGACAAAATGTATATTGATAGAAGCAGTTATAGAAAATGTTTCTACCCTGTATAATTGCATTATACAACCACTTACAGCTGTTGACAATTTCTGTTACTTTTTCCACTCTCCATTCTGCCACAATGGTGTGTGTGTGTAAAAAATGCCACAAATTGCACTTATAAGACAAATTCTAGTTTAACTATATAGGGGCATTTTAAACGCCGGTCCTAATAAAGCCCCATCGCTGGCGGTGGATTGCTGAAATTAGGAAGAGGCGCAGCACATGTGTAGAAAATGGTAAATCAGACGGGCCTGCCCCTTTCCTCCCCCCAGCGTCCACATTTTTTAGACCTGGCGTGAACGGGGAGAAGTCACAGCCATATTTCAACTTGATAAATGACTCCCACAGTGTGCCCCCAAAATAGTATAGGTCTATATACTGTGAAATTAGAGTGGTTTTTGTACAAAACCCACTCACTTCAGTGGCAAGTGTTATAAAATGCAGCTGTCTGAACACACCCCATGACAAGGTTTTGCTAGAGGTGGGTTTTAGGCAGAATAGGATTATTAGAGAAGGAATTATCCTGTTTGTTCATCCCTGTTTTGTCTAATATGAATGAGGTATCTAAACTGCTCAGGCTTTAATTCAAAATTAAAAATATAAAATGTTCTCATAATAGGGATACAAAAAGAATAAGGAAAATCTACTTATGGTACTTACTACACCCTATGCCCTCTACAGTCCAGGATAGTTAGTGGTATAGGGGATGTGTAGGGTTATGCAGCTCTTGCAGTGTGGTCAGTTTTGGTAAAGCACCAGAGGTGGTGGGCCAGTGGTGACATGCTTACACCCTCTTTAAGCAGGAATTCCTTTCATCTCTCTCCAATGTACAGTATAAAATTGGAACAATTACATAAGGTAATAAAAGAATATCAGAAATGTTACATATAATTCAGCATATTTTCATAATGATAGGTCGATTTTTGTAAATTTTAAGCCAATAGCAGAAACATCTGGAGATGTCTTGTTTTCATGTAGCCAGCCAAGATTGTCAATCAATCAGACCTTCACTTCCAGGATTATTATATTGCAAATAACATTCACTTTTAATGCTTTGCCATACATCTCCCACTGTGTCTTCAATATCTAAAATCAGCAAGGATCTACAGCAAAAACCTCCCTTTCAGATAATGTCTGTTTTAAAAAACACATCAAACCATAATAGGTAAACTGCCTGTAAAGTTAATCATCGACGACTAATATCTCTCTAAAGTATTTGCATACCGTTTTAACACCAGTTCAAAATTAGATTATAAGCTCTTGGGGCAGCATGTCAGTGCAAAGCATGTATATCATAATGCTGGCAATACAAAACAGAGCCCACACTGTCATTATGATTATTTGGAGATAATACAAGTGTTTCAGAAGAAGGATAACACTATTCTCAGAGGATGGCATAGAATAAGTGCTGGAGGGGTTAATCCACGTCTAGAGACTCGTTTGCAGAACGGCTCGCCCGCTTCACACCACCGGTTGCTATGGAGACCATGGCCCCGGCTGGCTTTCCCGAGCGCTCCGCTCAAGCTGGCCGCCCGTCAATCACACAGCATATACGGTAGTTTGTGGGAATTAATAAAACGCAGAGAGTAAAGGTGATTAAATAAATGAGGAAAATATTTTAAAATTAAACGTGGAGAAGGAAAAACTATGTATTGCAGAGCTCATTGCTTCTAAATCTGTTTATTTATATTTTGGAAGAAGTGTCATCTGAGATAAGGCTGCACTAACAACACTCATGGTGGGTTTTCTTCATGGGATAGCTTACAAGCAATTATAGAAAATACAAAGAACACATAGTGATAAAGATGAAGACATACTGTATATTAACTGCATCAAGTACTCCGGCAAAACAGGTGGTAGATTTACACCAGTTTCTGAACCCTTTACCTGATGGAGGCAGCTGATTGACTAGGTGCCACAGTTAAACACAACCTCAAAGTATTCTACGTTGAATATTAACATCCCTAGAGATAATTAACACAAAAACATAAGCCTCAAAAAGACCATCAATCCAACAAATGTATAGAAACACTGCTTCTTTTGCAAATTATAAGGTTTTCACCTGAAAATATCATAGTTTGGTTACAACTGAGGGAAATCTTACATAATCAACAAGAAACTTTCCAACACTAGTGATATAGAATATCTGAATGAGTCAAGAATAATGGAACTCACAAAGCTTCTTATCCATGGAGAGTCATAAAATGCTCAAAGGACCAACTCTTTATTTAGATCAGATCTAAAATAAAAAATGGTCAGGCACTCATTAAATATATATATATTATGTATATATATATACACTCACCTAAAGAATTATTAGGAAAACCATACTAATACGGTGTTGGACCCCCTTTTGCCTTCAAAACTGCCTTAATTCTACGTGTCATTGATTCAACAAGTTGCTGATAGCATTCTTTAGAAATGTTGGCCCATATTGACAGGATAGCATCTTGCAGTTGATGGAGATTTGAGAGATGCACATCGAGGGCACGAAGCTCCCGTTCCACCACATCCCAAAGATGCTCTATTGGGTTGAGATCTGGTAACTGTGGGGGCCATTTTAGTACAGTGAACTCATTGTCATGTTCAAGAAACCAATTTGAAATTATTCGAGCTTTGTGACATGGTGCATTATCCTGCTGGAAGTAGCCATCAGAGGATGGATACATGTTCTCATTCTGTTTAAGCCAAATTCGGACTCTACCATTTGAATGTCTCAACAGAAATCAAGACTCATCAGACCAGGCAACATTTTTCCACTCTTCAACAGTCCAATTTTGGTGAGCTCGTGCAAATTGTAGCCTCTTTTTCCTATTTGTGTTGTGGCTTCACAAATGCTTTGCTGCATACCTCGGTTGTAACGAGTGGTTATTTCAGTCAA